>NC_068361.1:87637047-87719547 GCF_020536995.1 Dreissena polymorpha | reverse complement strand
CTTTACTGGAAAGCCTTTGATATGCGTTTGCTTGAATCCAAGTTTGTCTTTAAACACAACTATCAGCTAATGATAGATAATTCACTGTTAATATGGTTTGATCTGCTAGGTTAACATCTGTTGACATAAACAAAAATAAGCTGAACACTAACACGGGCAATGCACAGTAAAATTTAGACCCAAAGTTAAGTTACATTCAACATGATGTAAACATGGCCCTTGTTAGGTTTATGAAAGTACACTTTTGATAAGCCGTATATATTTATATATCACCACAGTACTACAGTTATCACTGTTCGACTTTTGTAGGCACGGCAGAAAAGACTTAATCGGAAAGTTGCGTCCATTCAATATCCCACCGCATTTATACAACAATGCGAGAAAGGGGACTTCTCACAAAGATGGAAAAATAACAATAAATTCGCCATATCTCAGGTTTGATTGTATAACATTTTTTTCTTACTAAGACGATGTGTTTTTGTTTCCATCACAATCGATATTGCATTCGATTTATAATTATTTTAGCATTTATCTGTTGCTAATACTGTTTTTGTTATGTACCATAACTTATTGCCTCTAAAATCATACATGAGTTTAGCAATAACAATATATGTTCAACTCTTATATTGTTTTCTTGTTTTGTGCGGGTCATACTGACTGGTTTGTTTAAAATTTTTGGTTATACTTAAAGGTTGCAGGTTATATATGACTCACAAGAAATAAGAAGGCTTGATGTCAATTATGCTTATTTTATTCAGCTCCTATTGAATGGAAAAACTGATTTTTTCCAGTATAATTTGAATATAATACTTTGAGTTTTTTTTTCAATAAGCAATTTTTTTATATTATCCTCGAATGTCCCCGCGCCACTGTGATTATGTTCAGAAAAATTAACTGCACAATTCAAGTATTCTTAAAGGTTACAAAATTGCCATGTCAGTTCATCCATTTGTCAATGTCAATAATATAAAAATCGTTACACGAATACAAAGCTAAACTGAACGTTTTCTGTTTTACTAAATATGTTGTTGAGCGTTGATGTTTGATATTTGTAAAATTAAAACAAAACTTTAGTCAAACAAACAATAAGGACTTTTTTTAAATTGCCATCTAGTGCAATGCAAATTTGAAAGATTGTTCTCAAATTAGAATAATGAAACTCAGCACTAATTGATGCATAGACTATTAAAGAAAGAACAACGAACGTGTTTTATCTATACTGAATTTAAAGGCATTCACACATTGGGCGTTTGGAAAAGAGAATTTATCTTCATATTTTTAGTAATATACAAATTATTCCAGAATACCCTGTCGTAACTGTAAGGGGTTGAGATGCATGTTAGCAAATCGTTTTATCAAAATGAACATAATCAATTTACTAAGTTCGTCTCTATCGAATCAACAAAACTTTTATATATCAATATTTTTTTCTTAAACGGGATTATGCTGTATGAAGTTGGTTTTAAACCCTGAAACAATAATACTGCTATTCTATTATGCAGCAAAATACTTGATTGCAACACAACTCCAAGGAACTATATGCAAAAGTTTCACCACCTTTTGTGGCTTGAAGAAATACAAATGAAGATCGATATCCAACAGTATAATATGGCAGGTGTGGCGATGACGTTATGTCAAAACAAGATGCGCCTTGAGGTAGGCTTTAATATTATTAATTGATTCTCTCTACGAATAATAATTGATTCGGTTCCAAATTCATGCAACAATCATTTACACGTGTGCATATTCGAATATTCAAAGCCTGAACTATCATTAAACGAGCATTGTTTTACACTGTCTTCTTTTTGTTGTTCGACTATCACAAAAGAATTCATTGTATTATGTTTAATGCATTTTTTGTTAAGTTGAACCAATTTTTCGAGTTCAGATATTAAATTTTACTTATATTAGTAGGCATGCAATTATGGGGACGATGGCACAAAGCATTTGGCCCTTTATTTATATCGAGTACATAATTGACAAATCGACCAACAGTGAGAAACGACACAAAATTACTAGACATAAAACACACATACACATAGAAGATGTAACCAAATGATTCAAACTGCGGTCACCTCAGTGTAACAATCTCATCTCATCTTCGCCTGTGGTCCCATCTGGGACATAGGCCGCCAACCAGCTTCATCTAGGCGTCTCGGTTCTGGGCGAGTCTCTCAAGCTGCCCCCATGTTTGGCCAATCTGCTTAGCATCTGCATCCAAGTCACGGCGCCAGGTGATTCTAGGCCGCCCTCTCTTCCTTTTCCCTTGGGGGTTTCATGTGAGGGATTGCCTTGTCGTATAGGATGCAGGCTTGAGAAGGGTGTGGCCTATCCACCTCCAACCTCTCTGAAGGATGTCTTCTTCAACTGGCTGCTGGTTTGTTCTTCTCCATAATTCTTCGTTGGAGATCTTGTCTGGCCAGCGGATCTTGAGGATCTTCCTGAGGCAGGTGTTGATGAAGACCTGTATTTTATTTATGGCGGTGACAGTGGTTCTCCAGGTCTTTGCTCCATAGAGGAGTAGCGGCTTCACAATGGTATTGAAGATTCTAATCTTGGTGGTGATGCCAATTACGCTGGATCCCCAGATGTTCTTCAGCTGATGGAAGGCTGCTCGTGCTTTACCGATGCGGGTTCTGACATCTGCATCCGTTCCTCCCTGGTTGTCCAGAATGCTGCCGAGATAGGTGTAGCTGTCCACCTCCTCCAGCGCCTCGCCTTGAACTGTGATGGTTGTGTTGTTTGATGCGTTCGTCCTGAACACCTTGCTCTTCGCTTTGTTGATGGTGAGGCCCAGTCTAGCTGAGTTGTCCGCTACCATGTTTGTCTTTTCCTGCATCTGTTGTTGGGTGTGGAGAGACGCGCCAAATCATCGGCAAAGTCAAGGTCTTCCAACTGTTCCCAGAGTGTCCACTGAATTCCATTCCGCTTCTGCTTCGTTGATGTCTTCAAAACCCAGTCTATGGCCAGTACAAACAGGAAAAGTGAGAGTAAACAGCCTTGCCTCACACAAGTTCTCACTTCAAAGGCATCCGTGAGCTGTCTGCCGTGAACAATTATGCAGGTTTTTCCCTCATAAGACTTTCTGATGATGTTGGTGATCTTTTCTGGCACTCCGTAGTGTCTCAGAAGTCTCCAGAGGGACTCCCGGTCAACGCTGTCGAACGCCTTTTCATAGTCAATAAAGTTGACATACAACGGCGAATTCCACTCCAGGGATTGTTCCAGAATGATGCGCAGGGTGGCGATCTGATCCGTGCATTATCTCTCCTTTTGGAAGCCTGCTTGTTGGTCGCGGAGATGCGGATCTACTGCGTCTTTCATTCGGTTCAGTAGGATGCGATTAAACACCTTTCCTGGGATGGACAACAGCGTGATTCCTCGGTAGTTGGAGCAGAAACTGAGGTCGCCTTTCTTGGGAAGCTTGATGAGGTAACCCTCTTTTCAGACTGTTGGGATTACTTCTTCTTCCCATATCTTGCTTAAGAGTGGGTGTAGTAGGTCCATACTGGTCTCCACATCAGCCTTAAGCGCTTCTGCCGGTATGCTGTCAGGTCCTGCAGATTTGCCGTTCTTCAATTGTTTGATGGCGCTGCTGATCGCTTCCTTTGTGGGAGTGCAGCATTTGATTGGCAGATCGCTTGTAGCTGGCAGAATCTCCGGTGGGTTCACAGGGGCAGGCCTATTGAGTAGCTTCTGGAAGTGCTCAATCCACCTCTTCTTCTGCCCTTCATCATCTGGTATTACTCCTCCATTTTTGTCCCTTACTGGCCTCTCTGGCTTGGCAAACTTTCCTGCTAATCTCTTGGTGATGGAGTATAGATCTTTAGTTCTGTTCTGATAGGCTGCCTTTTCCGCCTCTGCTGCAAGCGTCTCTAGGTAGTTCCTCTTGTCTCCCCTGATACTTCGCTTGACGCTCCTATTTGCTTCGGTGTACTCTTCTTGAGCTTTCACTTTTGCGGCACGTGTTCTGCTGTTGTTTACACTTGCCTTCTTTTCACGTCTTTCCTCAACTTTCTGAAGCGTCTGTGCTGTCATCCACTCCTTGTGGGTGTAAGACTTGGGGCCTAGTACTTCTTGGCATGTTGAAGTCACTGCTTCTTTCACGTTCTGCCACTTCTGCTCTATCGTCCCTTCTTCAAGCAGCTCCTCTAGGACCTGGAACTTGTTGGAGAGAGTGACCTTGAACTCTTCTTGCTTCCAGGTGTCTTTCAGAGTGGCAGTGTTGTACCGTTGGCGTTGGTTGGGCCCCCTGTCCAACTCTTTTTCATTTTTAGTTTCAATCGGGCGACAAGGAGATGATTGCCCGAAGCCACGTCTGCTCCTCGCTTGACACGTACATCCTGAAGAGAGCGACGAAAACTTCTTGCGATGCACAAGTGGTCAATCTGGTTCTCCGTTGACAGGTCTGGTGACACCCAAGTTGCCTTGTGTATCCTTCTGTGGTTGAAAACACTTCCTCCGATGACCAGGTTACTTGTGGCGCACAAGTCGGCGAATCTCTCCCCGTTGTCGTTCATCTCGCCTAACCCTTGCTTTCCCATGGTCTCCTCATATCCTCGGTTGTGTTACAATAAGAGCAAGATAAATTTCGTTTAAACTGGTTTTAAAACTCTTTTTATTTTCGCAGATATTATTATTCATAAACCACTTATGTGTATTTATATTATCTCAATAGAATCAACATATAAGTTAAAAATCAATTAAAGAAAATATATTCCAATTTTATTATCATTTAACTTCTTAATTAATGGATGTTAACCATTGGAACAGAACGGTTATTATTGTAGGCACTCTGAACTGAAACTAGAAAGTATTTTCTTCATCTCGTATTTAAAAAAAACATTCTTCAGAGACGTAGTGTCAAGAATTTAAAAGATCGTCGTGATGCTATTTCAAAATGAAGCCTTTTTATGATAGTTAGAGGCTTATCACATGGCTCGATTGTATTTGGTCATGTTAAGCCAGTTGAAATAACATTTCCCTAATTGTTTTAAACCAATTAGAATATGCAAGCCAATTAAAGTTCAATATTTGTTTTTTAACGGAAATTATGTATTGACACGCATTTAACATTTAAAGAATGAAAATATTCACACCAGATGAGCTACAAGTGTATACGGTCTAATTCAGAGTAAAGGAGATCAGGTAATTCCGTGATAAATTCTATACATTTTTTAAGGTACCTGGACTTGCTGAGAATAGACCATCAGTTCTGCGAGGAGATCGAGTGTACATTAAATACTCGGAAAAAACTGGACATCCAGAAGATCAATTGCTTGTTGCAAATGGAACAGTTGGTTTTAAAATGGAATGTGAGGCAGACGAATTTCGACCTAGAAGAAACATTCGTTATGAAGGGATTGTTCACAAAATTGAACGGGAACACGTTCAATTGGGCGTTGCAGCAAAGTAAGATGTTTTCTAGGCTTTCTTATGGGAAGTATAGCTACTATAAGCCATCAGTATGCAAGTGTTAGACTACAAAAGTCTCAAATTAACATAATTAAACATCAGAGATGGCCAGAAATTCGTATAAGCGTACATCGTCTCGATAATTTGCTTATGTGGCAATGACATTACAACATCGCAAGCAACTTAAACTCAACTCATAACAAATGTACAACCTGGCTAACAAAAGTGTTATCGAAAATTATGAAACGCTACGAAGTGTTTAACCTTCGATTGTGTGAACTGTTCCTCAGGCTGCGAAGAGAATGGACGCCTAGGCAACTATACGATGTTGAATTCCGAATATCGCCGTTTAACATGTGGGTCCAGCACCGCGCCTACACCAGGCTGTCGATTTCATGGATCTTCTGTTTCCTGTCAAATCAGACTCAAGGCCAGATCAATCGCGCATACGTCTTAGGTTATTTGCTTTTCTTTAAAGTGGGTGGTGATGAAAGAACACATATTATATGTTTCTTAAACTAGTCTATGTTAAACGTTTTATTCACAAAGATTTAATAACAACCAAAACTAGACTTGCATAGAAATTCCGAGATAGAAAAAGAATTGACATATGTTAACTTGTTGAAAATGTGTGCAGGTTTCAGTTTGAATTCACACATGCAGTAAACAGTGCGTTTATGACTAGGTCTTCGCCGATTACTGAAATCTTAATTTTATTCACTGTAATTTTGGCATGTGTTTTCAATATGGATAACAAATATGTATCGGACCGACTAATTGTTTTTTTTTAAATTGATACCC
This sequence comes from Dreissena polymorpha, assembly GCF_020536995.1. Classification (NCBI taxonomy): domain Eukaryota; kingdom Metazoa; phylum Mollusca; class Bivalvia; order Myida; family Dreissenidae; genus Dreissena; species Dreissena polymorpha. Next base: position 87,713,331 of record NC_068361.1, on the reverse strand, counting down.
ACTCGTATTGCGCCCATCTGACAGACGGGTTTTTAAATGCTTGTCATTGTAATTATCAGAATAGTGTATATGTATCAACCGTGTACATAAAGTAAAGCCTTAGCTGAAATAAGCATCACTTCTTTTCAGGTCGTGGTTTGACAAGACGCTAAATCCCGAACAGCAGACTGTGGTGAGGAGCATTGTGCAAGGTACCAGTCGTCCAGCTCCGTACATCATATTTGGTCCGCCGGGTACCGGCAAAACAGTAACGGTCACTGAAGCAATCAAACAGGTACTTGAATTCGTGGGATTAAATATAAAGAAGTGAAACTAAAGCTTATCCGGCAGTATTGCATTATTGTTATACAGAAGTTCGTGGTCCTTAATTTGTGGCAAGTGACAAATTGCCAAAACAGTGCGACACAATGCGAAATAACAAACAAACATAGAAGAATAAAGCTGAAATATTTTTAATAAAGATAAAAATAAATATGTATAAACTTATATATTACTTTTTTTATATATTTCAGGTATACAGCGGATACCAAGACAGTCGTATTCTTGTTTGCTGTCCAGAAAACGACTTGTTCAGTTTACAATTAAATTAATATTTATTGCAAAACAACTTGCTTATTGAACATTCTAAAAATATTTAAGCATAATACATGTACTCCGTGAACGTTTGCTTTACCAGTGCTGTTAATTAAAGTTTAAGCTGTATTTCAAAGTTAACATTATGATCAACTAGGCCAAGTTATGTAAATAATTTAATTTGTGTAGTGAATTTAAGTAAATTTCTAATAGTGGCTTAATGTGTTCATAATGTTTCACCCATTTTTGCTTCTGATAGCGACGGGTTTGTTGCTGTTTTGTGTAATAAAATCAGTTGTGGTTCGCCATTTAGGTTTGAATAAAATGAAATGCGCAATAAGCTTACGTCATGGTCGTGTTGTCGCTTATCTCAACAATCTAGTGCTTATGAATATCGAACTTTGCAAATACGTGTTCTATTTCTGCAATTTGTTGTGATTGTATTCAACAGACCACGGGTCAATACAACTACGATCAAGTGAACAAATGCTTTTTCTTTCCATCCGTAAACACACTCATGGGATACAGGATCATTGTTGTGACTTTGACAACATCTGGAAGGTGTGATTTCAGTTTTAGTACATCTATCTATGCTCAAAACACTACACTAAATAAGCTATTCAAAGTATTGAACATTTAATGTTGTTGAACAGATGAATAAATATCAACATGACCTTGACATTGCAGGATGGTTACAGAAAAGTTTCCTACGAACCACTTCACGCACATCTTTATAGACGATTGCGGTCACGCGGTGGAACCTGAATGTATCGTGCCTATATCTGGACTTATGGATCCAAGAGATAAATCTGGGCGAGCACAGTTGGTCATTTCCGGTGATCACAAACAACTTGGTCCGATAGTCCGTTCTGCTATTGCTCGAAACCTTGGGTTACGTGAGTACATTTGATTTTGTAGGAATAAATCGGGGATAGTATCCATTACGTAAATAAGCTGAGTATATACTGCCGTCATTCGTTCAAGTTATTAACTTTATTACCAACAAAGAAGAAATACATTTGTCGCTGTATTTGTTATAGGATTTGTGTTCGTGGCGGCAGTATGCGGACCTTGTAGAACATTTTTTATTTATTATGGCTAGATAATTGATAAAAATGCCATTCCCTACCAAATTTAAAATTGCCCGATGTTCAAGTGTATGATACGTCAATGCAGTGTATGAATACTTTTTAAATGTATATTAAAATACTAATATATGTTTTTTAATATTCCGCTTGCATTGCCTATGATTGTCTGATGAGGCCATGGTCCATGTTCGAGTTTTTAGCTATCTATATGTCTGGAATACTAGCATTTATGGCATGGATATGTGCTTAACAGTAAACAGATAAAAAGATAAAAATGACTACAGCTTTTCACAACAGTAACGAGATAGAGAGGAATTATACTGCGACATTTTGCATTCATTGATTTCCTTTGACAGCTACATACAAAATATATATTTCTAAATCTCTTCGTCATATTCGTGAATTGTTTTCATATCATTGAGTCAAACGTCAGTGTATTTTCTGAATTCCGTATAGCTGTTTCTCTAATGGAGAGAATGATGACCGATATCGAGATGTACAAAAACCAGCCGTTTAACGAACGCTACATCACACAACTTATCCGAAACTACCGGTCACATGACAGCATTCTGGAAATCCCAAGGCGTATGTTTTACAACAATCAGCAAGAGGCATGTGGTGACTCCAAAGTCTTAAACTGCATGCTTGACTGGGATATGTTGCCAAACAAGAAGTTTCCTGTGATGTTTCACTCAGTGTTTGGAACAGAGGAACGGGAGGGTGAAAGTCCATCTTGGTTTAACAGGTTAGTTTATTCATGGCATTTAGCTATTGTGATCACCCGTGGTCTGTCGTCGTGTATTTGCGGTGTTCTTTGTCACTTTTAGCTCGTTACTACTCTAGAGGCCAATGCTTTTATCCAATTTTGATGAACAATTTTCATATTGTTTATCTGGACAATATATAGGCGAAAATAATTTGGGTAACATGCGTCCAAAACTTAGGTCACACTGTCATTCATAACAATATGACGACTGTGTCTGAATGTCGGTAACATGCTTACAAAATAAGTCCCTTGGTCAAATCTTATAAAACCTTTGTAGCGAATATGGAGGCAATATTTTCGACACAATCTAAGCTAAACATTAATGTAAACCTGTCACTAGGCATTTCTTAGAAACACTTTTAACCACTCTGGGGTCCACATTTACGAGTCAATCTTAATTTAACTTGGTTAAAATGTATAACTTCATTATCTTGACATGATTTGGGCAATGTTTAAATTTGGTTCAAATGCGTCAAGAAAATAGGTCATCATGTTAATCCTAAAACACGTCCTGTCAATCAAGGGGCATTAATGACTCACGCTTGATGAAAGTTGGTTACAGTGTTAATATTTACAATATATAGGACATTCAAATCTGGTTAAAAAACATCTAGGTAAACAAAAAAATCTAGGTAACTAACTAAAATTTCAAACACAGTCATTATATCTTCCAGCTGTTATCAAAGTCACAACAATAACCCTTTAACACCGGATGCTCTAACTGATATTATTTTATGACATATTACACCTATTAAGCATTTTGATATAGTACATATGTGCTTGGTCTTCTTTCTTGATTATGTTTTACTCTTCTTTACAGAGATGAAATAGCGCAGATTGATATGTACCTGACCGGATTGCTGAAGAAGAAAAAAGGAACACAATTAAAACTCTCTGATATTGGAATCATCGCCCCATATAAGAAACAGGTGAGTTGATAAATACAATAGAAATTTTTTGAAATCCAGCACTTGTCCTTTAAACAATAGCCCTACATGTAATCTAACTGCATCAAACTGTACGAAAACAAAGATAAGTGCATGCAATGCTTAAAATTCAAATGCGTATAAAGAATAAAAATTAAGTTGATGAAACTCAGAAATAGCGAGCGTTCAACAAGTATGTATTGTACTACAAAGCGTTTATGTTTGCTCCATTTCGATCATCACGTCTTATACATAACTGTAAATATACGACATTTTTGTTGCTGTCGTTGTCTTAATATTGTGTAATCATAAATGTTTTGGCTTATATACTTACACCGAAAATGATACGTGTTATTAATTTGGCGGCAATTCTTTCCATGGGCAAAGGTTTCCAAGATAAGACAAATGCTGCTAGCTAAGAGACATATTGATAACCAAAATGAAATACCTGTGGGGTCAGTCGAGGAGTTCCAAGGTCAAGAGTTCAAGGTCATCATCATATCCGCCGTGCGCAGTGATATGACATCTGCTTACACGGACATAGATATGGTATTCAACCTCGGCCTTCTGTGTAACCCAAAGGTATGTTTGTTTAAAGGCACCAGCACTCGTATTTACATAATTATCAATTACATGGAAAACGCGTTACCATGGATATAATTAAATGATCCAGTGATGATATAAATGAACTCGTGAAACACGTATTAAAGATATTTCAACAATGAAAATGTATTAACAAATGATGAGATTGATTATAGTTCAAAATGCATCAATAGTTTCGTTTGACAGTCGTTTTTCTTTATTATATAAACAAAAATTAAAGTGATATTATGCGCATCTAACAGTATATGCTATGTTAATAGGTGTCTATCGCAACCGTTTTTTATTTTTGGTGTTTCACTTCATATAAACTTATATGTATTAATGCAGCATCAACATACTAAAACAATATCCCGGAAAGAGACAAAAATGCATTTGAATATCAACCGTACTTTCGTTTGACAACTGATCATGCATGTACTATATAAATCTAAATTTAGTTTAAGTGCAGATTCGTTTTTTTACGACACAAAGATACAATTTTGTTTTACGGATCATTTTAATGTCCTGCAACGATATCTATTTAAACGACACACGAACACTTATCTCCGATCCTAATAAAAAGACAGTTCCGCTCGGCTTAAAGGACTGGGGCAGTCATGTAAAATATCGAATATAATAGATATTGAGTATAAACAACTGGTAGCAAGATAAGTTGCAGATAATTGGTCAGTTACCACATTTTAACTAACTCTTTTGACCTGTTAATTCTTTTCAGCTCAATTCAACAGTGAAAAATGCGCATAATATCACTTACAGAGATTTCGATTTTGAAAAAGGAAAAGAAGGAGGATGAACTGCATTCTTGTTTATTATGTTTTAGCGTTTCAATGTTGCCATGACACGTGCTCGTGCTCTGTTGATTGTGATTGGAAACCCTATAACGCTCGAACAGGATAAATGCTGGAAGACGCGAGTGTGCATCGGGGAGAGTCTTTTCCCCCTGGTAGTTTATCTGGAATTTCGTTATTCCTGTATGATAATAAATATGTCCCCAATCGTTGAAGCTGGATACTAATGCATTTTAACAATCCGTTGTGGGTCGTCTTATCTGGTGGTATATCTTAACAGCACTTTGACAAACGATCTTTCATATAACGCAAACACTGGAGGAGAGGAAGATTTTGTGGTCAACCTATTTTTACTAAACTTTAAATTATATTTTTATGATGGCCATTCGTACCAAACTAAAAAACGTTAATCAGCCTTTAAATTACACTTTAATACCGTATTGCTAATAATAAGATAAAATATAGGGAGTCTATCATTATATGTGTGAAAACATTTCATCCTCTTCAAACGTGTTACAAAGGCCAACGTGTTACCAAAGGCATGTTTCAGACATTTAAATATATAAATTTCACTTTCTTATATTGGTACTTCATTACTTTTCATGCAAAGGCTGACAATTACATATGATAATATACAATTATTCGGACTATTAGTACGTTTCAAAACAACGTTTTTGACGATGCTGCTTTCAGCAGCGAGTCTAAGTTATTATACCATCTAAAAATTCTTCACAATGGCGAGCTATGTAAAAGACCGAGCCAGTCCGATTGAGATACCGCAGTTTTTCTAATCGGCATACTTCGCTGATTAGAATTGATAACATTCTCCAGCAGAGTTGTCGTTCGTGTCTAAACATACAACAACGGCGGCGTCCATGAGAGAATGTTCAATCTCGTGTCAAAACTTTCTTACAGCATACATCGGCTTGTTTGGCTATTTAGAAACTGTCTTTTAGGATATATGAGTTATTTTTTTAACTAAATCTCCGCTAATGTCAACCATAGATTAAAATCGAAGGATATATTCGATGTGAATGCAGGACTTTCTGGATCTTAAGACTTGACAGCTTGGCTACGGCAAAACTGGTATTTTTTGTTATCAATTTAAGTCACAATTTGCTTTGGAAATTGTATTCGAGCATTTTGCGACTTATTGAATGACTTTGATACCCGATATTAACGTATCACATGGGATTTGCAGATCACCAAGCTGTCCTGAAAACATTGATTACAAAATCTTTATTCAAATTACTGGTTTGTATTATTTCTTCTTTCTATTTTAGTATTTGATATCATTTTAAAGTGAAATGAACTGTGTCACAGTAAAAGAGACATTAAGGCAATGTGGCCAATTTGGATCTAGATCAGCCTGCAGTCGCTTAAAAGCTGCTTAAAAGCGGTTTTCTGACAATAACAAATAGTTAAATTGGATACTGATTAGACTGTCCTTTCCCTGTGACCTGGCTCAAATAATAGTATTGTCATTAATAAAATGATTTTATTTCGAACATTAATCAAGTGTTTTTTTTCTGGTCCCTCGGGATCAATGACTCCAGCACTTTCTTGTTGAGAATTGAATACTGCTTAAGGCGATGCTCGGGGGCATGAGAGATGTTGCATCTTCCATTATCTCTCATGAACTGACTCAATAATTCCGAGTCGGCAATAATTTATTAAATTTTTGGTTTGTTTGCTCAGACGAGAGATCGAAAAATTTCTAAAAGCCTAGTGGTAGAGTGTCGTTTTTAATTGCAGAAGGTTGTGCTACGGGTTTGATCCCCAGAAGCGAAATTGAAAACTAGCCAACTCTGTTATCTAAAAGGCTGCTCAACCTGATATACTAAGATAATTTTAATTTTCTCTCACAATGACATGATGGTCATCAATTATTTTATATAAAACCTCACAGTAGTGTTAAACAATGGGACAATGATTAATGAACGCATCTTTCATTTGTCTTTGACACTTTGAGTTGGACATGGCCTAGATTGAAATATGTTACTTGACTTTACCAGCACTCTTGTGACAGAGCTAAAGTGTAAATGTACCATTGAAGATCACCTAAATCCAGATTTGCTATTATAAAATAGAAGTGTGGGAAGTTTTAAGGTTGTGACAAGTAAGCAAAAATGGGTCATTACGGAGAGGCCAAAACTGACCTATGAATGTTTTAAAACAAGATAAATCAGTGCCCGATTTAGATTTCATTACATAGTTCAATAAAAATTATTTCAGAAGACTGGTAACAGTTTAATGTTAATGTTACCAATGTGTCAGACCAGGGCCTTTATTTTGAAATCTAGGACATGCATGGTCAGATGATGTCATTAAAGATTATACATTTTATCAAACAAATACAAATGTAAAACTGTATCTTTAACTAATGTAGATGTTATAAATAGTAAAATGCACTAAGTCAGATGGCATTTGACTTGTCTGCTGGTGCATTGGTACACCAAGTGGCTCTGTTGCAATTGTTTGATGGACTGCTTGGATGTGTAGTTACATTATAAAACTGATTATATACAGTATATCAAATTGTATTATTTCAAATATGTTTGCATCTTGTATAATTATATTGATAATATATACAACATTAATGAATGATATGAATGATAAACTTGACTGAAATCATTTCAATGATACTGAAATCATGACAGTACTTTATACTGATAATTATTTAATTATGTTGCTTGATACAATCATGTACATCTATATCAAATGAGACCATACTGTTACTTCAGTGATGAATTTCAGTGATTAAATAAATAAATCAAAATGTAAGCCACTCTCATTTCTCTCCCGCAGCGCGCATACCTAAAGGTCCTGCTGTGTACCAGTCCAGATGCAGATCCAAAAATATTATACATAATTATGTATCATGTTGTTTAGAGGGGATGATATTCCCTCTGTTGATTCATTGTATTGTTTTACTTTTTTAATCAGTGTATTTAAAGATATATAAACATAGCATCAGCGTCAGAGCTTCAGGCAATGAATATTTCACCCCCTGATATTTTTTCTTATGGATATTTTAGCTAGTTCCTACATTCAATACAGTCAAATACATGTTAAGTAGTATCTGTACACATTGGTAGATTAATTTTTTTCATTAAATATTATTTTTTAGTGTTAAAAAGATAAAGTACAAGTGTTCATGCTAGATAAATAAAGAGCCTTGGTCAAGCGGTAAACATTTTTAAATGGTAAAATTTTCTGAAATGTACACATTTTCTCTTGAGCACTGGCCAGATATAAAATGTATACCATATAACCACTTTTATATGAAGCCCTGACCAGATGTCAAATGTATATCCCTTTTCTCTGGCACCCTGGTCATCTCCTGTTGATCACCTAACAAACACCTATCAAAATGGCAAATTATATGCAGAACAGTTCATTTTATTTAATGGTTGAATGAAATACTTCAGAAAAAAATTTGACATCCTTTTCACATGAAAATTTAACTTTCAAAGTCATGGAAAAAGAGCCTGCACCAAACACAGATCAAAAAAACTTTTCATTTGTGGATCAACCCATATCTTGATACTCTATGTGCATAAATATCTCAAGTCTTCATGAAATCGGGACTACAAATGTATTTTATGTACTTTATTGACCTGGCTATAGTTATCAGATTATTATAGGCTCATCCAGTATGTTTATATCATTATTTATGCTTTGTGTATTGTAAACATATACACAATCATGCAGTTACATGATAGCAATAAATTATAACAAAGCAACCCATACTATAGAGGCCATTGGCAAAGCCTATGGTAAAAAATGTGAACATATTGAGTGTAATCGCCCTCTCGTGCCAGGAAAAACAACACATTGTGAGGTTGTCATTTTTGACATTTCTACTTTCACTTTCATTTTGTGATATCAAACTATCAAAAATTATGTGGCTGAGAAAAATATCGCCATTGCTTATTTAACATATTTTCTGTACATTTCTTCAATAATCTTACATGATTTTCTTCATTAATTCAAACATTCCTTACAGGCTACCACATGTTTACATATTTCGCTTACATTTTGACGTGCATAAGTAGTCCACATTACCGAAATGTGTATGGCGTACCATTTGGGTCGAAATTCAACAATACCTATTTGGTGACAAGAGAAATGTACTTTGACGTACAATATGTAGTTCACGTACAAAATGAAATACACTTCGAAGTATATATTTGAACGTCGAAGTGCAATTTGTACAAATTTTCTTAACAGCCGATAAAACACTTGTCTCATGAGCCGCTTTTCCTTCAGATTTATTCATGATAAATGTTTAAAATTTCTTTTTAAATTGAGGACAAAATAAATAAAATTATCAAAATTGAAAACAAACATTTTACAAAGAAGTTTCGAGTATTTAATGCATTGAAATAGATTAAATACCCATTTGAAGAAGATTCAAGGTTACCTTTTTTAAAATTAAAATTATCAATCATATTGTGATTATTTATTGACCATGCGGGGCGGAATATCACAGTCCAGCGAATTGCTGTGTAAGAAATTCCCAACGGTAACCAGACGATTACGGGATTAAAAATGTAAAATAACCTCCCTGGTTTGGTTGTATTTTGTGTTAACCATTATTTGCATAAGTCAGAGGTTAATTCCGCCACACCAGGTCTATAAATACGCACACTATCTATGAGTTAGCGGTCGATAGTCGCATAATTTGGTATAAATAATTATAATAATGTACAATAAGCTCAATATCTATTAGTTAGCAGTCGATAGTCGCATAGTTTGGTATAAATAACAGGGGCTGTTTGTAAAACATGCATGCCCCCCCCATACGGGCTGTCAGTTGTAGTGGCAGCCATTGTGTGAATACGTTTTTTGCCAATGTGACTTTGACCATTGACCTAGTGACTTGAAAATGAATAGGGGTCATCTGCCAGTCATGATCAATATACCTTTGAAGTTTCATGATCCTAGGCGTAAGCATTCTTGAGTTATCATCCGGAAACCATTTTCCTGTTTCAAGTCACTGTTACTTTGACCTTTGATCTTGTGACCTAAAAGTTAATAGGGGTCATCTGCCAGTCATGATCAATGTACTTTTTAATTGTCATTATCCTAGGCGTAAGAATTCTTGAGTTATCATCCGGAAACCATTTTACTTTCTCGAGTCACTGTGACCTTGACCTTTGACCTAGTGACCTGAAAATCGATAAGGGCATCTGCCAGTCACGATTAATGTACCTATTAAGTTTCATGATCCTATGGCCTAAGCATTCTTGAGTTATCATCCGGAAACCCTTTTACTATTTCGAGTCACTGTGTCCTTGACCTTTGACCTAGTGACCTTAAAATCAATAGGGGTCATCTGCAAGTGATGATCAATGAACCTATGAAGTTTCATGAGCCTAAGCGTAAGCGTTATTGAGTTATCATCCGGAAACCATCTGGTGGACTGATTGACCGACCGACCGACAAACCGACGGACCGACCGACATGTGCAAAACAAAATACCCCCTCTTCTTCGAAGGGGGGCATAATAATAATAATAATAATAATGATGTTCATTGTCAAATATCTCTAAAAACAACAGATGTAAGGCGTCGTTTGATTGGCTTACACTCAAGGGTCAGTAAAGACTGAACGTCGAATTACAATTTTGTATGTCGAAATACAAAAAATGTACTTCGACGTACATATTGTACGTAAAAGTACATTTCTCTTTTTACCTGCTAGGTCTTGTTGACTTTCGACCCAAATGGTACGCCACAAATGTGTGTTCATACTTTTGCCTTCAAGGTACTTATCCGATGTTTGACGGAAAGGGCCAAGAATGTGCGATTGTGGGTCAATTTTTGTTATACCCAATTTTTGTTTCGTTCCAAAAAAGTTTCGTACCAAAATTTTTGTCATACCCATTTTTTTCGTACCCAATTTTTTTCGTACTTTATTTTTTTTTCGTTTCCAAATTTGTTTGGGCAAAATTTTTCGTACCCAAAATTTTCGTACCAAATTTTTTTTTCGTACCCACATACACAATTGTTATGATGTAGATATACTTAAATTGACGCTTTTATATCCATCCTCTTCAAAAGCATCGTCACACCAGTACTGTCAGTACTTTGATTAATCTCCGGAATGCACATGAACGAACTTTAAGATTCAAACTATTAAAAATTACTTATTTTGGATAGATGATTCATCACGGCGAGTTTTATTTTGGTGAGAGACATCCTATTAAAGCACATTGCAACATTGTTCAAGCTAGTTTTAGGACATTAGTACTGAGGCGATGTAAAGAAACAAGTTGGTAAACAATACTACAACAAAATATGGACGATAATGTTATGGTTTAATACTTACTATTTTATTCAAATATTGTAATGCCATGATACGATGTCCGTTTACAACTATCATGAAGCATTATGGTAGACTATCTGATAGTTGATTGGATCAACTAAGCTTATTATCCCCCGCCAGAGGCGGAGAGATATTGTTTTGGCGTTGTCCGTCCGTACGTCCGGCTGTCCGTCCGTCCGTCCGGCACTTTTGTGTCCGGAGCCATATCTTGGAAGTGCTTCGGCGGATTTCATTGAAACTTCGTATGAGTATATATATGCATAAAAGGATGATGCACGCCAAATGGCATTGTACACCATCTGTTCAAAACAGAGTTATGGCTCTTTGTATCTTGAAAAAATGCTTTTTACTATAGGCACTTTTGTGTCCGGAGCCATATCTTGAAAATGCTTTGGCGGATTTCATTGAAACTTGGTATGAGAATATATATGCACAAGGGAATGATGCACGCCAAATGGCATTGTATACCATCTGTTAAAAACAGAGTTATGACCCTTTGTATCTTGAAAAAATGCTTTTTACTATAGGCACTTTTGTATCCGGAGCCATATCTTGGAAGTGCTTTGGCGGATTTCATTGAAACTTGGTATGAGTATATATATGGATAAGAGGATGATGCACGCCAAATGACATTGTACACCATCTGTTAATTACAGAGTTATGGCCCTTTGTATCTTTAAAAAATGTTTTTTTCAGTGTCAAATATAACCCTTTTGTGTCAAGAAGCATATGGGCGGGGGATATCAATTCAACGAATTTGCTTGTTGAATGGTAATTTGTTACTCACCTTAAATAAGAAACTCGAGCTGGAAACAGAAGTTCTATAATGTTTCTAGATTGTATTATATTATACTATATGAATTTACATTATACAAACTACTAAATGAACTCTACACAACTATGCCATGTTTTCTGTAAATATAGTCGTATGTATTACATTCGTTTACTGCACTGTAATGCACGTCCGTTATTAAAAGCCATTCATCCCCTTTGCATCTTAAACATATTGATATATTACTTTTAGATTCATTGACTACTGTTACGAGAACAACGCATTAAGGGGGCAAACATTGCAAAACAGAACATGACCACCTGATGACGGAATGGATGGAGGCCGAGGAATAAGTGGTAAGTTGTCTTATTTCGACCTGTTACGTGCATCTTATTATGTGGGTACTGTTAGTCGTTAAGAAAGCTAGATTTTTATTGGTCATGTGATGGCCACAATCTTCCCAATTTTAGAACAATTAGTTTTAACTTATTTTAGCTCGATTGCATCGAAAGCCTAAAGCTTTTTGAAACGGTCTCGAATCCGTTTCATGGGGCTAGAACCAGTACTTTGTGTCTTTGAGGGAAATCTTAAGAACGCTTCCACAGTGGGGATCGAACCCATTACCTCCCGGTCGCTATTCGGACACCATATCCATTACACAACGGCGACCTTATTTATAACAACTGGTTTATATGCAGCCATTAAAGTACTTCTTTAAATAAAGCGTCAAAATAGCTTTACAGAAACAGAATTATACAATTAAAACGGTATAGCTACGTAGAGTCCCATTATTACGGTGCTGCATTCTAGTGAAAGCTAATGACAACGATTATAATATATATTTATTTGATGAGACGTGTATACGTGAATAGATTTAGGATTAATATTTTCAAATATGGTGAATTTAACGTTTGCACGATGGATACATTATTAATACTAATATTTTTTGCAGGAGATACATCAAGTAAGGTTTCAATTCATAATTTTGGACGGCCGAAAGCCGAGCAGAAAAAGATAAAGCAAAATAAGCTAGCTGGGAAAGTTTACACAAGGCGCAAATAATTACGTAGAGCGAGTACAGTAGCCGTGGAAGGAAATTATCAAATTGAACAACTGGTTTGAGTGTGTGTGCATTATGCATATGTTATATGTAAATAGATATGAATTCATTCGTCATCAATTACGTATATATTTAATGGATGTCGGTTTGGTACAAATGAAAACTATTTAGGTGCTTTCTGAACTTCAGAAGTGTGTGGATCCTATTTTGGTATTCTGTTCATTTTATGCTAATAATGGTGAGATGCATTTTATGCTTTTCAAATATATAAACCCATCATCCACCAGACACTAACGAAACAATACGCTGAGTCCACTTTTTTCAACCATTTTCGGTTCCATCAACCATTGTTAAGTTTAAATTGAAGTGTTTTGGAAAAATTGTTTGCTAGTCTTATTTTTTGTACGCAAAATATTTTGATTGAACTCGAGAATACTTAATAATGATTTTGGACATTGATACATTTACCAAGGAATACCAAAGATATGTGGGTTTTGAAAGCATCGTTAAACCAATGGTTGAATGTGTGACGGAACACAGTGGGAGATAAATATAGCTTTTGTGATGCACTAAATAAAACATGAACACGCACTAAATAATACATGAACACGCACTTAATAAAACATGAACACTCACTAAAGAATACATGAGCACACACTAAAGAATACATAAACACGAACTAAACAAATACATGAACACGCACTAAATATCACTTGAACACGCACTAATTAGTACACGAACAGGCACTAAATCACGAGAGAAGCGATGCATTGTGATACGTGGCGTGAACTTAGGGTATCCATGGTGCAGAATCAACGGGGTTTTCAGGAGGTAACACAATGGCTATACAGAATGTAAACACACCGTTTAGAACTTCATATTTGCAAAAATCTTTGGTACATAAAAGATAGTTTTTTCTTGCAGTTTGTGCCGATATCTTAAGGTATAAGAATAAATCATTGAATACGTATGAATGACACAATTTCACCTTGCGCGACGCAGAGTCATAGAACATGGACTTTTTTAACAAAAACACAAGCTAATTAAATAAAGTAATTCTGATGTATTTCAAATTGCAATAAGCATCATACAAATCTGTCGTTTATGCACTAGTTGAAATTCTTTAGAAAAATTGTTTAAAAAAGTTATTTGGAAAAAGCAGCACTTACCGGTGTGTTACATCCAATCATGTTTAATTCAGAAAACCCAACAAAGTAACGTGACCATGCACGTGATATCAAGTTTTGTTCTTTTATATAATTACCAAATTAAATTATAATTACCTTATACATAAAAGGATAAAAATATATACAGGGAAAGTAATTAAATATATTATTTAAATTTAGCCTTACAAATCCGGAACATATTTCACACTTCTTCGCTTATCAATCAGTAACTTACCAAATAGTCGTTGCAACACTTCATATAGCTTGTTTGTTCCAAGAAAATTCAAACATATTTATATGTACGATTCCCTTTGTTAACTTGTTAAAATGCATGGTATGTTAAGTTTCTGACAGCAATTTATCATGTTAAACACTGAAATATGTAAACTTAGATTTATAGTAACGATATTGTTATACATTTTATATGTATGCATCATATATTTTATATAACGAAAAACGTATTTATATGTCGCTTTTGCTCTGTCACGCTTGTTTTGTAAACTTAAGGATGTGTTCACAATTTGAATTTATTAGTCCGCTACCGATGTATCAGGTAACGAGAAAGAAAACTTTAATATTCATACAAAAATGCAATTAGATACATGATCGCAAATAAACATATACAAGCACTTTAAAAGCATTTGAACTATTTTTATCTGATCACAAGTCGTATCCGCGGAGAGCATACGAAAAAAAAAAACGCCCGCAATTAAACGATCAAATTTTGCGGACGCGGCGACATGGTAACTAAATATACAGTTATTTAGCGTAGTGAACGATGAGATTGTTGCACACAATCGCCCAAATCAAACATACAAAACATATAATATTTACCAAGATTATTTGGAGTATAATGGCTGGTTCATAACGAGTTTCATTTGACAGACATATTTGATGAAATTATAACTAAGCAGCAATATTAACGGATATTTTTAAATCTAAACATATGCACACAGTAATATTGAAATGATTGCATTGTTAGTTATACGCCTATTTACTACTTTAGCAGATTGTAAAAGTAAAATACTTAATGGTACATGTTGGTACATTAAAGGAGCTTCCATGTATAATTCATTATTATACGGAAATGGGTGTGTACATATAAGAAATACAATTTATACGACACCTTGTTGAAGAAACTACACACCAAAACTTACAGCACAAACTCCGGAAACATGGACCCACAATTTTTTATCCGCTCTATACAGTGTTTACTGCTCATTCGTCAGTCCAATCTAATGCTCTGGTGACGTCGTGGTGACTCTAACCTTCGTCGATGATCTCTACCTACACGCAACGACAATTGACAGCAGCGTATGAAACAAAAATATAATAATAGGCGAAGGGCATATTTAGCTGAATCTGTTGATATCTTTCTACAAGGGAACTACACACAGAAACCCAATTGTGCTCGTATTTGTTTAAAATATATTAATTAATTTATTTTTGATTTTTATTACAAGCGTTGGAAATTAATTAGCGTTGGAAATTAATTAGTGATATTATTAAATTAATTACTGTATAAACCTTACCGAGGTACATTTTGTTTACAATGTGACGAGATCGTTCGTGTGTCCATTCACTCTACATGCGTGCGCCGTATATGATTATAACATTGAATATTTATATTTATAAATATCACTAGTTTTTCGCGATATGCCATGTACATACTTGTAAAAAATGAACATAAACAATAATAATAATAATAATAATAATAATAATAATAATAATAAAATAACACGGTGTCTCTCGACCACCCATGTCCACATTACTCACCCCGGGGCCCCACCAACATAGGCCTTGCCCACCCAAAATTGCCTTTTAATATAACATCTAGGCGGCGTGGGGATACGCGTCGGCCTCTGCCGCGCAATTTCTAGTTTGTTGTTGTGCTTTTCAAACAATTTCAATCTCTTTCCAATGAATTAATTTGTTCAAAGCTCATGTTAACAAAATGTCTTTATGTAGAGGTTTTGATGTGATTGGTTGTCGTCCCTCGGTCGTCCAGAACCAAAAATGCATCGAAAATGAAAATCGTGTTATTTTAGCGAGGATTCACTGTATCCAGGAGTGTGTGTTTAATTAGAAGGTTATGAGATCCTTCCCGAGCCATCGGTTAAATTATGCATTGTAGCGGAGTGTGTCCCAGCACTCCTACCTAATAAACTTACTAGACTCACGAAAGGTGGGAATTGTTCAATTTTAAATTGTAACTGCAATTTCCAGCTATTGATGCAAAGAACAGCAGCTAATCATCTTCTCTTTCTGCTCAAAGATACAAATCCAGATAATCAAATGTCTGAAAATTTATATTATAATGTCTGAACACATTTCCCATCAATTTCTCTGTCATGATTCGTAATATCCATTTATTGTGTGGACATTTCTTCCAATATAGGAGTTTAGAGATTCCAGCAACTGTTGCCCCAAGCAGCTCTTCCAACCAATTATTTTCTATAAGCGTTCCCAATTACCAAGTAATCTTTAAAAACGTTTAAACTATAAAATGAAAGTAACTTGTGTAATCTGTTATTTAGTGTATGAGGAACATAATAAAGAATTATATTTATTAATTATTATAAGAATTATAATTTATTAATTAGCATAGTCCATGCATATCCGATTTAAATCAAATGGGTGTAAATAATTTGTGCTTAACGAATATGTGTACTTGATTCTCATTAAAACCTATTTATCTTACCTCGATTGCTTGAAAGCTTCAGACTTATAGAAACGCTCTCGCGTCCATTTCCTCGGCCTTTAACCAGTACTTGGTGTCTTTGGGGAAGATGTAGAAAACGCTCTCTAAGTGAGGATCGTACCTCCAGATCGCTAGGCGGACACCATACCCATGATGCACTTGATGTTCGTACCAAGTGTATTATGCAGAATTGTTGTATATTAATTATGGTTTCTGAGTTTCCTTGAATGTAATCTCTTCATGTAGAGGTAACATAATACATTTAAGGGATTTGAGTGGATAATATTGAATGGTCTTTACAAAATGTCATTACAAATTACAATTATATTAGTTTGCATAGCATGGAATTCAATTCCGATTCAATGTAGTTGAATGATATGTTAACTACAATTATATGACGACCATATTAGCACCCATCTTGAGTATAATCAGGAATTTGAATTCGATTACTAAGTTTCAAAACATTAACCCTCATAACACCATTATGTGTTAGGCTGGACACATCCAAACTAATTCAAAAAGTCATGATTATATCACCATAAACGTAAAAAGGCTGAAAATGGCGGCCATCTTTGACGTCATCTTTGATTTCGCAAAACACCAAAAGATACCAGCCCGGCATCATTTGGATTCGTCATCAGTGACATTTTCCTTAACAAAACATTTTAATATTTTCTATACACCACAATGTGGTTATATGTCATTGTCTGCTGGACTTTTATCTAAAAATGAAACAACGACTTTGAGATCAATACCTAGAGTCATAGTCTGTTATAAAAAAATCGTAAAATAAATAATGTAAAATGAATTATGTATTTAAACAAAGAAATGACTGTATTGATATTGATTGTCAGAGAACAGCTCTGACAAGATTAAGACTTAGTGCTTACTTACATGTTGAATAGAGATTTAAACTGGTAAATACAAAAACGTCTGAGATGAAACAGGGATTTCAAACTTTGAAGCAGTAGCATTGTTGAATCAAAATTTCACTTCTTATGTTTATGTATGCGTTATTCTGATTTATTAGCTAAGTGTTAAGTTAATAAATTGTTTAACAATGTCAAAAGGTTAACATTTACGATGTCCTGCACTAAAACTAGATAATTAAATCATGTTTTATAAATGTATTTACAATGCTTTGCGATAAAGAAATGATTACCTTGCTAGTAAGCTACTGTGTTGCTTCTTGACAACACGAACGATCTAATATAACTAGTTATGTATATATATATATATATATATATATATATATATATATATATATATATATATATATATAACTAGTATATAACTATATATGTCAGGTATACAGCGGATACCAAGACAGTCGTATTCTTGTTTGCTGTCCAGAAAACTCTGCAGCTGATACTTTGATGCGGAAATTGTTAAAGGATAAGCCCATCGTTAAGGAGGACATCTTCAGAATGTATGCTTTGTCACGACAACCTGAAACATTGCCAGCCGAAATAGCGGTGAATCTTCAGGACTGTTGGCATTTCCCCTTATTATCCCTGTTTCTCAAGCGCCGATAAATATAACGACTTGTTAATTTTACAATTAAATTAATATTTATTGCAAAACAACTTGCTTATTAAACTTTCTAAAAAAAATAAGCATAATATTCCGTAAACGTTTGCTTTACCATTGCTGTTAATTAAAGTTTAAGCTGTATTTTGAAGATACAATTTTGATCAACTAGGCCAAGTTATGTAAATAATTTAGTGTAGTGAATTTAAATAAATTTCTAATAGTGGCTTAATGTGTTCATAAGGTTTCACCCGTTTTGCTTCTGATAGCGACGGGTTTGGTGTTGTTTTGTGTAAAAAACAGTTGTGGTTCGCCATTTAGGATTGAAGAAAGTGAAATGCGCAATTCGCTTACGTCATGATCGTGTTGTCGCTTATCTCAACAATCTAGTGATAATGGATATCGAACTTTGCAAATACGTGTTCTATTTCTGCAATTTGTTGTGATTGTATTCAACAGACCACGGGTCAATACAACTACGATCAAGTGAACAAATGCTTTTTCTTTCCATCCGTAAACACACTCATGGGATACAGGATCATTGTTGTGACTTTGACAACAGCTGGAAGGTATGATAGTTTTAGTCTATCTATTCTCAAAACACTACACTAAAAAAGCTATTCAAAGTATTTAACGTTTTTGTTGTTGAACAGATGAATAAATATCAACATGACCATAACATTGCAGGATGGTTACAGGAAAGTTTCCTACGAACCACTTCAAGCACATCTTTATAGACGATTGCGGTCACGCGGTGGAACCTGAATGTATCGTGCCTATATCTGGACTTATGGATCCAAGAGATAAATCTATGCGAGCACAGTTGGTCATTGCCGGTGATCCCAAACAACTTTGTCCGATTAGCCGTTCTGCTATTGCTCGAAACCTTGGGTTACGTGAGTACATTTGATTTTTTAGGAATAAATCGGGGACAGTATCCATAACGTAAATAAGTTGAGTATATACTGCCGTCATACGTTCAAGTTATTTACTTTATTACCAACAAAGAAGAAAAACATGTGTCGCTGTATTTGTTATAGGATTTGTGTTCGTGGCGGCAGTATGCGGATCTTGTAGAACATTTTTTATTTATTATGGCTATATTATTGATAAAAATGCCATTCCCTACCAAATCATAAATTGCAAGATGTTCAAGTGTATGATACATTTGCTGAATTTTTAACGTCCATGCAATGTATGAATACTTTTTAAATGTATATTGAAATACTAATATATATTTTTTAACATTCCGCTTACATTGCCTATGATTGTCTGTAGAGGCCATGGTCAATGTTCGAGTTTATAGCTAGCTATATGTCTGGAATACTAGTATTTATGGCATGGATATGTGTTTAACAGTAAACCGATAAACAGATAAAAATGACTACAGCTTTTCACAACAGTAACGAGATAGAGAGGAATTATACTGCGACATTTTGCATTCATTGATTTCCATTGACAGCTACATACAATATATATTTCTAGAAATCTTCGTCATATTATGTGAATTGTTGTCATATAAATGAGTCATACGCCAGTGTAATTTCGGATTTCCTTATAGCTGTTTCTCTGATGGAGACCGATATCGAGATGTACAAAACCCAGCCGTATGACGAACGCTACATCACACAACTTATCCGAAACTACCGGTCACATGACAGCATCCTTGAAATCCCGAGGCGCATGTTTTATAACAATCAGCTAGAGGCATGTGGTGACGCAGAAGTCTTGAACTGCATGCTTAACTGGGATATGTTGCCAAACAAGAAGTTTCCTGTGATGTTTCACTCAGTGTTTGGAACAGAGGAACGGGAGGGTGACAGTCCATCGTGGTTTAACAGGTTAGTTTCTTCATGACATTTAGCTATTGCGATCCCCCGTGGTGTGATGTCTGTCGTCGTGTATTTGTGGTGTTCTTTGTTACTTTTAGCTCGTTACTACTCTGGAGGCCAATGCTTTCATCCAATCTTGATGAACAACTATTATATTGTTTATCTGGACAATATATAGGCGAAAATTATTTGGTTAACGTGTGTCCATAACTTAAGTCACACTGTCATTCATAACAATATGACAACCGTGTCTGAATCTTCGTAACATGCTTAAAAAATAAGTCCTTTGACCAAATTTTATAAAACCTCTGTAGCCACTCTGGAGGCAACATTTTCGGCACAATCTAAGTTAAACATTAATGTAAATCTTTACAATATATGTGCCGCTTTCGAATCTGAGTCATGTTCTTTCGCAAACCTGTCACTAGGCAAATCTTAGGAACACTTTTAACCACTCTAGGGTCCACATTCACGAGTCAATCTTAATTTAACTTAGATAAAATGTATTACTTCATTATCTTGACATCATTTGGGCAATGTTTAAATCTGGTTCAAATGCGTCAAGAAAATAGGTCATCATGTTAATCCTAAAACACTTCCTGTCAATCATTTATGACTCACGCTTGATGAAAGTTGGTTAGAGTGTTAATATTCACAATATATAGGACATTTAAATCTGGTTTAAAACATCTTGGTTGAACAACAACATCTAGGTTACTTACTTAAATTGCATACACAATTGAAACCATTAAACCGTCCAGCTGTCGTAAAAGTCACAACAATATCCCTTAAACACCGGTTGCTCTAACTGACACTATTTTATGACATATTACACCTATAAAGCAATTTGATATAGTACATATGTGCTTGGTCTTCTTTCTTGATTATGTTTTACTCTGCTTTACAGAGATGAAATAACGCAGATTGATATGTACCTGACTGCATTGCTGAAGAAGAAAAAAGGAATAAAATTAAAACCCTCTGATATTGGAATCATCGCTCCATATAAGAAACAGGTGAGTTGATAAATGCAATAGGACTTTTTTGAAATCCAGCACTTGTCCTTAAAACAATAGCCCTTCAGTAATTTAACAGCATCAAACTGTACGAAAATAAAGATAAGTGATTACAAAACCTAAATTCAAATGCATATAGACACTATAATTTAAGTTAATGAAACTCATAAATAGCAAGCGTTCAACAAATATGTATTGTGTTACAAAGTGTTTATGTTTTCTCCATTTCAATCATCACGTGTAATACACAACTGTAAATATACGATATTCGTGTTGTTGCCGTTGTCTTAATATTGTGTAATCATAAATGTTTTGACTTATATACTTACACCGAAAATGATACGTGTTATAAATTTGGTGGCAATTCTTTCCATGGGTAAAGGTTTCCAAGATAAGACAAATGCTGCCAGCTAAGAGACATACTGATAACCAAAATGAAATAACTGTGGGTCCAGTCGAGGCGTTCCAAGGTCAAGAGTTCAAGGTCATCATCATATCCACCGTGTTTAGTGATATGACATTGGCCTACATGGACATAGAAATGGTATTCAACATCGGCTTTCTGCGTAACCCAAAGGTGTGTTTGTTTAAAGGCACCAGCACTCGTATTTACATAATTATCAATTAAACCATGTCCACATTAAAAACTCTTTACTTTGGATATAATTTAATGATCCAGTGATGATATAAATGAACTCACGTAATACAATATATTTCAACATAGAAATGTGTTAACAAATAGTGAGATTGATTATAGTTCGAGTTTCATCAAACGTTTCGTTTGACAGTCTTTTTTCTGTTTTTTATAAACAACAATTACAGTGATATTATGCGCATCTAACAGTATATGCTATGTTTATAAGGGTCAATCGTTATTTTCGGTGTTTGCACTTTATATTCACTGTTATGTGTTAATGCAGCATCGTCATACAAAAACAATATCCCGGAAAGAGAAAAATAATGCATTTGAATATCAACCGTACTTTCGTTTGACAACAGATCATGCATTTACGAAATGAATCTAAATTTAGTTTTAGTGCAGATTCGTTTATACGACACAAAGACACAGTTTTTGAGTTGCAGATAGTTGGTCTGTTAATTATTTTTAGCTCAATTCAACAGTGATAAATGACCATAATATCACTTTATTATGATTTGGAAAACGGAAAAGAAAGGAAGATGAACTGCATTCTTGTTTATTATGTTTTAGCGTTTCAATGTTGCCATGACACGTGCTCGTGCTCTGTTGATTGTGATTGGAAACCCCATAACGCTTGAACAGGATCAATGCTGGAAGACGTGAGTGTGCATCGGGGAGCGTCCTTCCCCCCTGGTAGTTTATCTGGAGTTTCGTTATTCCTGTATGATCATAAATATGACCCAAGGCGTTGAAGCTGTATAGTAATGCGTTTTACCAGTCTGTTGTAGGTCGTCTTATCTGTTGGAATATCTTGACATCACTTTGACCAACGATCTTTTAAATGGATATAACGCGAACACCGGAGGATAGGAAGTCGCCTATTGATTTGTGGTCAACCCATTTTTACTAACCTTTAAATGATACTTTTATGATGGCCATTCGTACCCAAACTAAAAACCTTTAATCAGCCTTTAACTTACACTTTTTCACCATATTGCTAATAATAAGATAAATTATAGTGCGTCTATCATTATATGTGTTCAAACATTTCATAATCTTCCAACGTGTTACAAAAGGCCAACGGATTACCAAAGGCATCTTTCAGGCATTTACATATATAAATTACAATTTCGTACATTCGTACTTCATTTTTTTCAGGCAAAGTCTGACAATTACATATGATAATATACAATAATTGGGACTGTTTGTACGTTTCAAAACCACGTTTTTAATATCCGCAATGCACAAGATTTAGGACATGAGTACTGAGGCGATGTAAAGCATCAAGTCGGTAAACAAAACTACAACGAAATATGGACGATAATGTTATGGTTTAATACTTAATATTTTATTCAAAGTATTCAATGCCATGATACGATGTCAGTATGCCACTTTCATGAAGCATTATGATAGTCGATTGGATCAACTAAGCTTATTGAATGGTAATTTGTTGCCTACCTTAAATAGGAAACACGAGATGGAAACAGAAGTTCTCTCACTATAATGTTTCTAGATTGTATTATTTTATACTATATGAATTATACTATACAAAATACTAAATGAACCCTATACATCTATGCCATGTTTTCTGTAAACATAGTCGTATGCATTACAGTCGTTTACTGCATTTCAAAAGCCATTCATCCCCTTTGCATCTTAACATCTTGTTATATTACTTTAAGATTCATTGACTACTGTGACCAGAACAACGCGTTTAGGGGGCAAAAAGGGCAAACAAGAACAGGACCACCTGATCACGGAATGGATGGAGGCCGAGGCATAAGTGGTAAGTTGTCTACTTCCGACCTGTAATATGCATCTTATTATGTATGTTCTTTAAGTCGTTCAAAAATCTAGATTTATTTTGGTCATGTGATGGCCGTGGTCTTCCCAAACTTAAAAACAATTAGTTTTAATCTATTTATTTAAGCTCGATTGCATCGAAAGGATCAAGCTTATTGAAACGCTCTCGAATCCGCTACATGGGCCTAGAACGAGTACTTTGTGTCTTTAAGGGAGGTCTAAACAACGCTCCCACAGTGGGGATCGAACCCATGACCTCCTGGTCGCTATGCGGACACCACGGCGACCTTATTTATAACAACTGGTTTATATGCAGTCATAAAAGTAATTCTTTCAAACAAGCGTAAAAATAGCTTAACAGACACATAATTATACAATTAAAACAGTAAAGATAAGTAAGGTACCGTTATTACGGTGCTGCATTCTAGTGAAAGCTACTGCCAACTATTATTATATATATTTATTTGATGAGACGTGTATACGTGAATAGATTTATGATTATTATTTTCAAATATGGTCAATTTAACGTTTGCACGATGGATACATTATTAATACTAATATGTTTGCAGGAGATACATAAAGTAAGGTTTCAATTAAAAATTTGGGACGACCGAAAGCCGAGCAAAAAATGATAAAGCAAAAGAAGATATCTGTAAAAGTTTACACAAGGCGCAAATAATTACGTAGAGCGAGTACAGTAACTGTGGAAGGAAATTATACAATTTAACAACTGGTTTGAGTGTGTGTGCATTATGCAAATGTTATATGTAAATAGATATGAATTCATTCGTCTTCAATTCCGGATAGATTTAATGGATGTCGGTTTGGTACAAATGAATACTATTTAGGTGCTTTCTGAACTGTAGAAATGTGTGGATCCTATTTTGGTATTCTGTTCATTTTTTGCTTATATTGGCAAGATGCCTATTGATGCTTTTCAAATATATAAACCCTTATTCCACCAGGCGCTTACGAAACAATACGCTGAGTCTAATTTTCTCAACAATTTTCGGTTCAATCAACCATTGTTAAGTTTAAATTATTTTTTTAATTGTTTGCTAGTCTTATTTTTTAAGGAAAATATGTTGATTGAACTCGAGAATACTTTATGTTGATTTTGGACATTGATACATTTACCAAGGTTTATCAAACATATGTGGGCTTTGAAAGCATCGTTTAACCAATGAATTGAATTGAATGTTTTGAAAATTTAAATTTGGCCTCAAAATTCCTGAACATAGTTCACACTTCTTCGCTTATCAATCAGTAACTTACCAAATAGTCGTTGCATCCCTTTATATAGCGTGTTTGTTCCCAGAAAATTCAAACATATTTATATGTAAGATTCTCTTTGTTAACCTGTTAAAATGCTTGGTATGTTAAGTGTCTGACAGCAATTTATCATGTTAAACACTGAGATCTGTAAACTTAGGTTTATAGTAACGATATTGTTATTCATTTTATATGTATGCATCATGTATTTAATGTTACGAAACCGTTATTTATATTTCTGCTTTTGCTCTTGTTTTGTAAACTTAAGTATGTGTTCACAATTTAAATTTATTAATCCGCTACCGATGTATCTGGTAACGAGAAAGAAAACTTTGATATTCATACAAAAATGCAATTACATACATGAGCGGAAATCAACATATACAAGCTCTTTAAAAACGTTTGAACTATTTTTATCTGACCACAAGTCGTATCCGCGGATAGCATACGAAAAACCTCCCGCAAGTAAACGAGCAATGAGCGATTTTATGCGGACGCGGCGGCATGCTAACTAAATATAGTTATTTAGCGTAGTGAACGATGAGATTGTTGCACAAAATCGCCGAAATCAAACATACAAAACAGATCATATTCACCAAGATTATTTGGAGTATAATGTGTGGTTCATAAAGAGTTTCATTTAACAGACATATGTGATGAAATTATAACTAGACAGCAATCTTATCGTATAGTTTTAAATCTTAAAATATGTACATAGTAACATTGGAATGATTGCATTGTTAGTAATAAAGCCTATTTACTAGTTTATGAGTCTAAAGAAGTAGATTACTTAATGGAACATGTTGGTACATTAAAAGCGCTTCCATGTATAATTCATGCTTATACGGAAGGGGGTGTGTACATATAAGAAATACAATTTATGCGATAATTTACATTTGCAAACTTGAAGACTTACAGCACAAACTACGGAAACATGGACCCATCATTTTTTATTCGCTATATACAGTGTTTACTACTCATTCGTCGGTCCAATCTAATTTCGTGTGACGTCGTGGTGACTCTAACCTTCATCGATGATCTGTGCCTACACGCAATGACAATTGGCAACAGCGTATGAAACAAAAAATATATTTACAGGAGAAGGGCACTACTAGGTGAATCTGATGATATCTTCCTGTCAAGCGAAGCAAACTTAAGACAGTTGGCACATCAGAAGTGAGAAAGACAATTAGACGTTCTAGTAACAAACTGGCTCATGTTAAAGCTGAACGCAACATATCAGCACAATTAATCCTTTTTTCAATTCAGAATGGTATTGATCTTGAACGGACACTTTCTTATCCACTTTCTCCAGTACCTTGGTCTTTGGAAACAGCTGATGGAATGCCAGTGAAAACCGATAAAGCAATGCTTTTACATTATATGGAGACAAATGATGATGTTACTAGTATCATTGACGGCAACGCAGTACTACAAAGCCCGGTAGCAGTGCCTGATACCTTTGAAGAAGTAGCCAAGATGGTTTTTGGTCACCTTCCAAAGTGTGGTCGTGATTTTGTCACAGATACCTATCATGAAACTGCAGTCATATCATCACCATCATTTCTATTATCAGGTACAACAACCAAAACACCCAGGGAGTGGAAAAGTTTACGTTCACACAATTTTAACAAAACACAGCATCTAAAATTACTATTGGAACAATGGAGCACTGACAAATATGCAGAACAACTTTAGGATCGCCAAATGTATTATGTTCTTGGTGAACGATACTAACTGCTTACAAGATATGACGGACTGATAACTGAGGTACTACCAGACGAATCTCTGTTTTCGTCTCAAGAAGAAGCAGATACAATATAAAGAAGTGAAACTCCAGCTGCTGGTCTAGTATTGAATTATTATTATAAACAATTAGTAGGCCCTATATTTAAGGCAAGTGACCGATTGCCCAAACAGTACAAAACAGCACAATACAGCACAATACAAAACAACATAAACACAAATAAGAATAAAGCTGGGGTCACCGCCTTGGAACGGTCAATGCAAAGCATTGGGGGTTTAAACCGGTTTTTGAGCGCTCAACCTCACATTTGGCCCAGCAATTTTCATAAAACATTTAAGTGTAAATAAAATTTAACCTCAATAATTATTTTGTACTCCATGCACATACAATAATTTAAACCTGACACCAAAACAATAATTGTGAGATCACCCGATACAGATGTATCAGTGTTTCTTATAAGGTATTGGAGAAAAATTGGGTGTTCAAATTGACAATCCTATTTGACATGGAAACTGGAAACAAACGAAGACTCATCGACATAGAAAATATTGTAAAAGCAAAGGGAAATGACTTTTATTCAGTGTTACAGGCAATTCACAGCTTTTCTGGTTGCGAAAATGTGAGCGCATTTATTTAAATGGAGAAAGTAGGTCCAGTAAAGCTTCTCGAGAAAAATTAAGACTTATTGCGTACCTATGTCAAGTTTGGTGAAAGACAGGCGTTTAGTGCTGACTTGTTAGTGGAAATAGAGTATTTTGTATGCTATATGTATGGAAAGCAAAATTACTCAGATGTAAATAAGCTCAGGTCTGAAACTTTCTGTAAGAGAAGTGAGATCAAAGGTAAGAATCTGAACTCATGCGACACTATTGACTTAAGTTTGCTTCCAATTTAAAGCAACACTTAACATGCACACAAGACGTTATATTTACCAAACATATATTTGGTTACACGCCATGAAAGATATCCCTGCATGCCTGATGTTCAAAAAAGTGGCTGGAAACTTGGTGAAAATGGAATCAAAATTATTAATATGTGTGGACTGATAGTGACATTTTCCCCATTGAGCTAGTGGGCATACTTTGTACAAAGTTGCAAGAGTATAAAACCAATCAGGATGAGGATGAAAATGATGATCGTATTTAAATTGACAATTTGCATGATGAAGTGTTTGATAATCAGTGATATAACTCCAGTGTCATATGAACATGAACAAAAAGGCAATTCGTTAGTTAAACTTTGATTTGAAAGTATAAAATAATAATAATAATATTAATTATTATTATTAGAATTATTATGGTTATTGTTATAATAACAACAAGAGCACTGCATAGCGGGTGAAAACGCTCGGCTGTGGGTGTAGTGTTGTAGGTGGAAGAACTTTGATTTTAGAGCCTATGTTAAAGATTTTATTAGAGGTCACAAAGACCTTGACCTTTGACCTAAAATGGATGTGGCGTGTATAACTCATCAAAGTGCATCTACATATGAAGTTTCAAAGTTGTAGGTGGAAGTACTTTGATTTTAAAGCCAAGAATGTAAAAGTTTTAGCACGACGCGGACGCCGAACGGCGGACGACGAGCTGCCTATGACAATACCTCGGGTTTCCTCCGAAAACAGCCGAGCTAATAATAATAATCATCATAATAATAATAGTAACTATATTCAAGATGATACAATTACCAGGTTATAATTATTATTCTAATTTGAGTATTAATCGGTATATTATGTGCCTGAGAGATGAATTCCTATGTATGCTATCTCTTTATCATCATTATTATTAACACTATTATTGTTACTATTATCATCATGATTAATAATTGTTACATTGATTATTGTCATTATTTTACCAAGCTTGTTGGCATATTGTTTGATATAATAATGTGATTATGATCTGAAATAATGTGTTTGACAAACAATAAGTATGTTAAAGGAATATGTATGTGAATCATATACAAATATGTGTAAAATATATATGTGTCACATATATTTTAATAGAAAATATTATTAAATAAATATAAGAGGAAGGCTTTGAATGATTACAATCTTTTTTATTAAGGAATGTAAAAATAAGTTGTTTTCTTACAACGTTTGCATTTTGTATTAAAGGTTATTTAAAAAAATATTAAACAACGTTTTACACTCATATATTTTAAAGTTAAATTTCTCTGTAACGCCCCCCTTACCAATAGCAAACAATGTGTCATGCGAGCAAACAATGTGTCATGCGACTCAGGGGATATAGAGGATTACAAAAATAGGGTCTACAAAATTCCCCCAGGGGGTGGGAAAAAAATTGTTCTTTTTTTATTCAATATAATACATACAGTGAATACATGTATATGATCATACAACAAAGTGATTGTACAAACAATAAAGTTCAGACATGTTATACAAGATATGCTATTATATATATACTTTTTTTGGTTGCCTTAAGATTTAAAAAAAAACTGGGTTCATATGTTTTTTCTTTGGTTGTTTGTGATAGGTGTGTTTTTTTAAAAGAGAAAAGAAAAGAACAACAGAAGAATAGTTATGAAAAATGATGAGTTGTATAAAGTGGGAAGGAAGCATACAGAACTTGTGTGTTTTGTTGTATATTCACAATGATCTTATAAGATTGAAACAAAATATACACAAAAATTTTAGAAAGATAAACTAACATTGGATTGAGATGTATATAAGTGGACAAACATTATGAGAATTTAACCCGATTCCATTTTAGTTCAAAGATTTGTAATTTGTCATTACTGAGGGCTTTTTCTTTCTCCATCTGGATTTTTAGTTTAAGACTATGGACAAACAATTAAAATTTGGTACTTGTTTTTTTTTTTGTACTTCATGTTAAAGATAAAAAATTTCATCAATATAAGAATAAAATTCACAATATTATTACAGTCTATTGATTTCAATGAGTAAATTTCGAAACTTACATTTAAGAAAGATAGTTTAACGTTTAGTTGGTGTTGTTCAAGAAAAGATACTAATTGATTCCAAATAGGCTGGATGTGTTTGCACTCCCAAAAAAGATGTTCTATAGTTTCGATGTTTTCAACGCAGAAGTCACACAAATTTGAGTTAGATAATTTGCATTTAAAGAGATATTTCTTTGTAGCTATAATTCTATGGATGTATTTATATTGAACATTTCTCAGTGTGCTTTCAATAGTTGCTCTATTTGGCATGGTAAATATGTGTTTCCAATTAAGTTTATGTTCTCCGAAAAGGACTTGCCTTTTATTTTGAGTTTTGGAGTTTTCTGTAGGGTTTTTAATTTCTAGTGTGTAAAATATTTTATTCGTTTTGTTTTTTCTTCCAAGTATGTTTTCTACGAATGTTGTTTGAATACATGGTGCATTATTTGTATTGATTTCAGATTTAATATGTATGGGTATGCTTTTGATTAGTGTGTAGTACTTCAGAAAATTATTTGAAGGTATTC
This sequence comes from Dreissena polymorpha, assembly GCF_020536995.1. Classification (NCBI taxonomy): domain Eukaryota; kingdom Metazoa; phylum Mollusca; class Bivalvia; order Myida; family Dreissenidae; genus Dreissena; species Dreissena polymorpha. The sequence goes on along the minus strand of NC_068361.1, from coordinate 87,683,272 downwards.
CGTATATGTAGCATATATCATCAAAAGAGTAGAAATCCTTAATTATGTAGTCATATAATTGGTCGAAATATTTAATGCTTCGTTCAAACCAATCTTTATAGAAAAAACGTCTTATTGTTTGAAGTTATGTCATTTTTGTTCCATAAAAAAGTTTTACTGCTGGTTTGGGTTTCTAGGTTATGAGTGACATAACTCCATGTTGATAGATCATCAGACAGAAATATGTTTTCGTTTGCAATTTCATGTAAGATAGTATTGATGATGTTACATTCAAAGAGTAAGGAGTCACCATATTTTTTTAGGATTTTCTGGTAGAATAATTTCCATTTACTCGTATTGGTATTATTTAGGTATCTTTTAACCCGGCTGCATTTGATTGCATTCAGGAATTAGTCAATGTTCGTTAATTGGATACCTCCATTTTCTACAGATTAAATTAACTGAGTTCGTTTTATTTTATCAGGCTTACCGTCCCATATGAAATTAAATATTGCTGATTTTATATCGTTAATAACATTATTTGGTGGATTTGGAAAAACTGTTAATACATACATTAATTTAGGAAGTGCAAACGTTTTCAATACTGTGTTTTTTCCGATTAGTGTAAGTTTACGGTGATGCCATGATTTTAAGCAGTTTTTTTTTAAATTCTGTAATTTAGGTAGTATGTTTTTAAGAACTGTATCCTTTTCATTTTTGTGAAAGTAATTCCTAACGTTGTGGCTTCATCGGATGCCCAATTAAATTTCATTTCTTTTTAGCTCATCTATTTTTTGAAAAAAAATTATGAGCTATTGTCATCACCTTGGCGTCGGCGTCGGCGTCGGCGTTGGCGTTGGCGTCGGCGTCCGGTTAAGTTTTGCGTTTAGGTCCACTTTTCTCAGAAAGTATCAATGCTATTGCATTCAAACTTGGTACACTTACTTACTATCATGAGGGGACTGGGCAGGCAAAGTTAGATAACTCTGGCGTGCATTTTGACAGAATTATGTGCCCTTTTTATACTTAAAAAATTGAAAATTTTGGTTAAGTTTTGCGTTTAGTTCCACTTTTCTCAGTAAGTATCAATGCTATTGCATTCAAACTTGGTACACTTACTTACTATCATGAGGGGACTGGGCAGGCAAAGTTAGATAACTCTGGCATGCATTTTGACAGAATTATGTGCCCTTTTTATACTTAGAAAATTGACAATTTTGGTTAAGTTTTGTGTTTAGGTCCATTTTATTCCTTAAGCATCAAAGCTATTGCTTTCATACTTGCAACACTTACTAACTATCATAAGGGGACTGTGCAGGCAAAGTAATGTAACTCTGACTGGCATTTTGACAGAATTATGTGCCCTTTTTATACTTAAAAAATTGAAAATTTGATTAAGTTTTGTGTTTATGTCCACTTTATTCCTACAGTATCAAAGCTATTGCTTTCATACTTGCAAGATTTATGAACTATCATAAGGGGACCGTGCAGGCAAAGTTATGTAACTCTGACTGGCATTTGGACGGAATTATGGGCCCTTTATACATAGAAAAATTGAAAATTTGGTTAAGATTTATGTTTTGGTCCACTTTACCCCTAAAGTATCATAGATATTGCTTTCATACTTGGAACACTCACAAACTATCATAAGGGTACAGTAAAAGGACAAGTTGCATAACTCTGGTTGTCATTGTTACGGAATTATGGCCCTTTTTTGACTTAGTAACTTTTAATATATGGTTAAATTTTGTGTTTCGATCCACTTTACTTCTTAAGTATCAAGGCTATTGCTTTCAAACTTCAAATACTTACATGCTATCATGAGGTTACTGTACCTGGCAACTTGAATTTTACTTTGACCTTTGAATGACCTTGACTCTCAAGGTCAAATTATTAAATTTTGCTAAAATTGCCATAACTTCTTTATTTATGATTAGATTTGATTGATACTTTGATGAAACTACTCTTACCTGACATACCACAATAGACTCCACCCAAACCATCCCCCGTGCCCTCCCCCCCCCCCCTCCCCCCCCTCCCCCCTCCCCCCTCCCACCTCCCCCCCTAATTTTTTTTTTTTTTTATTTTTTTTTTAAGATCATCTCACAAATGACCACCACACCCTCACACTATACCACCACCCCACACCCCCCCACCCCACCCCCCCCCCATTTTTTTTTAATTTTTTTTTTTTATTTTTTTTTAAGATCATCTCACAAATTACCACCACACACTCACACTATACCCCCCCCCATTTTTTTTAAAACGGTTATGTTTGAAATACCGTCCAACCATCGCACGCAAACCCCCCCCCCCCCATCGCCCCCCCAACCCCCCCCCCAATTTTTTTTTTTCGCTTTTTTGGAAGATAATGTAATAAATGTCCACAACCCCACACTAAACACCCCTCTTTACTCCACTCCTCCCTCCTTTGTGATTGAAAATGAGAGTCCCTTCACCTTTAAAAAAAAAATAGATGAGCGGTCTGCACCCGCAAGGCGGTGCTCTTGTTTATATTGGACATTACTTTGCTTTAATTTACCTACTCGTAGCACAGTACATTTACTTGTGTTTAGTTTAAGACCAGATGTCATTCCGTAAAGGGTAAGCGACTCTATTAGGTTATGGAAAGAATTGTAATTGTCGTTTAAAAAATAAGTTGCTTCGTCAGCAAAAAGGGAATGTTTTATTTCTTCGTAAGGTTATAGTGATATGCCTTTTATGTGTTTATTTGATTGGATGTGATGTGATAGATACTCGATGCAAATGATAAATAGCGATGATGAGAGTGGACATCCTTGTCGAACCCCTCGTTCGATGTTAAAACTGTTTGAAAAGAAGCCATTGTTTATGAATATACTAATAATATCGGTATATAATAGTTTGACCTATTGAATGAGACTTTCACCAAAGGTTATATTTTCTAAGCAAGAGAACATAAATGAATTATCAAGCGAATCGAATGCCTTTTAAAAGTCTGCAAAGAATATTAGACCAGGATTATATGAATTGTTGAAATAGTTAATGCATTCTTGGATAAGACGAACGTTTTCACCAATGTAACGTCCTTTTATGAAACCAGATTGAGATTTTGAAATGATTTATGATATTTTTTTTAATTCTGTTTGCTATACTTTTAGTTGCAATTTTATTATCATTGTTTAGTAAACTAATTAGACGCCAGTTCGATAAAGATTCTACGTTTTTTCCAGGTTTTGGAATAAGTGATATTATACCTTGTTTTTGAAGCGTAGTTAGGTTTTCATTATTATATGAATAGTTTAGTAAATTAATTAAATGTGTTTTAATATAATACCAAGATATTTTATAAAACTCAATGGTGATGCCATCAGATCCTGGACTTTCGTAATTTTTTGCATTTCTTTTAGTGCTAATCCACATTCATAATCATTTAGTAATCCGTCACACAATAGTTTTTCTTCTTGATTTTAAGTGTGATGTGTATTTTTAAAAAGGGTGTTATGTTCAACATTTTTTCGTTTATAGAGGGTTTCGAAAAATAAACGTTGTTCTTCTAATATTTGAGTTCTGTTTGTTATATCTTTGCCATTGACTACTAATTTGTGTCAGTTTTTTGTTCACTTCTACGTTTTTCAATGTGTGCGAAGTATTTTGTATTTTTTTCATTGTGTTCAACATGCTGTGCACGCGCTCTTAGTATTATTTCATTGAGATGTGTATGATAGATTCCATCTAATATTTGTTTGTTTAATGTTATTTCATGTTCAATTTCGGTGGTATCATTTGTGTTTGTTTGATGCAATTGTTTTTCAAGTGTTTCACTGGTTTTGATGGTTTGTGTTTCATGTTTGAACAAAATTGTGCTTGGCCCACAGCCTATCATATATATATATATATATATATATATATATATATATATATATATATATATATATATATGACGGACGGACTGACAAAAGGGAGGCGGTATTGGTAAGTGCAAAAACAATGTATCAAAATTTAATTATAATATCGTGTCTAACGTAAGTGATAACACTTTGGTTTATTGTTTTATCATACAATAATGAGTTTTAACTATGTTGAACAATAAAAGTTCCACAACAAATATACAAAACATCGTTATTTACACAGGAAGGAAAGCTTGCAGGTTGCCAAGTGGACGGACGGATAGACAGACAGACGCATTAATAGAGAGGACCTCTAAAGTATCCTCCCCTGGTGTACAATGTGTCAAACATCACCAGAAAATGTAATAAATGCCAGCAAAACAGCTATACTTGCTCCAGGCGTAGTACCTGAACTAAAACACTTCAGCTAAAGCGACCCAATTGAAGCGTTTAAATAACTGTGCATGGGAAATCTTTCCAAAATAGGTATTTTACGGTAATCATCATAAGAAGAAGCAAATTAAATATTTGGTATCTTAAATATATCTGAACTTAGCTTCTTTGTAATTATCTGGTTTGCTTCATTGCCAATTCGAAGTATGCGCCAAATGTAAATTACTGACATGAACGATATTACATTCAATATTTAGCCATGAATGATGTCCCAATAAAGGACTCGGTTTGCATCTGACACTTCGTGATGTCTGCTTCCTTATATCAACGCTTGCGTTTGCAAGTTGTGTCCGACATATATGACGGGATGCACTGTAGCAGTGCAGATGCAGAAAACAAAGCGCTAATCTAGTTAACAACCGTAAATTAATAAATTAAATATATGATAGTAATTTTAAACATCTAGAGGACAACATTAAGCAGTTATTGTTGATATATGTGTGTGAGATATTTAACAGTTCATGTCCTGTATACTAACGCACAATTTTGTCACCCGTGTCCCACTTGGATTTTGAGATAAATAGTTTTTTTTAAGTTAAAACATGCACAAAATTGTGTTTGCTGATGGTATTCTGTTATAAACAATTAAACTTCTTCACATGACTGTTTTCGTAGTTTAAAAATGATACACATTGAATTCAGCAAGATTTAAGCGTATATTAACTATGCATTTAAATACAATTCACTAACGAACCATTGTGTCTAGGTATTCAATACATATGATACCAGCTATGTCACTTTAGATAACTGACAGCTGTATCTCGCTCAAATTGTGTTGATTCATAATAGCAATTATACTACCATTATGAATAAACTTGCAATCTTAAAGCGGGTCATTTTATTATTAATCTCTTCAATTAACATTGTCCTGAACGGTTGTAACGTGATACACACACGAGTCGGGGTGGATTGATAAGTTAAAAGACAAAGCTAGATGGTATGTCGTTGACGCAGTTGGTGCGGTATATTTACGTGACAGTTTCGTTTATTGAAGTAAAGTTATTATTGGTTTCTAATTTAACCGTCACTGGGAAACCACGCTTTATGCATGTGCGTAAAGGGACGGGCCAGATTAGCTATCAGGGACAAATACAAGTGGAAAATGTGGTACCTGATAAACACATACCACGCTAGGTACACAATCCGATGAAGAAGCGCTTTACTTCGTCAAGCCGAGGCTAAACAACTCGCTCCCGGTGCTCTATGGGGAGCCCATTCGACCATGAGCCTGAATGCGGTGCTGTTGGTATTTGAACGTTATAAGATTATATCATTTATCCCACTTTTACAGCGAATTCGGTTGATTAAAGCCCCGTTGATTTAATTTCATCTATAATCAACGGCATGAAATGACTTTATCAACTGCCGAATCGGGACAACTTTTTTCCCCACGCACATTGTCACCTGTATATGCAAAGTGCATCAATAATAAAAACAATCGCAACTTTTTTTCCATTTTAATAACCTTAAAACAAATGTAAGTAGTAAAACAACGTGTTTGTTGTCATTTATTGTCATGAAACCGCTAGTATTAGGTAAATTTAACACTATGTTGCAAAAAGGCTATGTTGTTGTTGCTCCTCTTTGACGGAGTCAGTTCGAGATGCTCCCCTTTGACCGTATACAACAATCGTTTGCGAAATTGTAACACCTTAAAATGTCTGACGACTTTAACAAAAACAATTTCAAATTAATTTGGGATGATTCAAATGATGAAAATGAGCAACAAGCAACAGGAACAATATGGGATGTATCCATCTAATATGTTAACAAATGAGATGGACTTGGCAACTGAGAAAGAAACCAGCCCCAGTACTAACTTTGGTTCGGATGCACCATCCAGTAGCAATGTCATTTTCCCAATTTTAAATCATATTCCAGACATGCCTGACAATACAAAGTTCTTAGATGTTAACCTCACTGATGTCGGTGATTTCATTATCCAAAATTAAAATAAAAAGACTGTAGCGAAGACCTTGTCTGCCATAAACACATTAAAAAATCTATTATGTCAAAAGCTGAAAGAAAAGAAATCCATTACATAGAACCAACTCTGCTTGAAGAGTATTTGACCACTTTCCTGTTGTCCCTTAAAAAAATCAAATGGTACTGATTTCAAACCAAGCTCCCTCCGTGGCATCATCGCTTGTGTGGACAGGTACCTGAAACGACATCGCTATGGATGTTCAGTCATGACAGGGACTGGAGCCCAATTATCACTCACAAGGGACGTCTACAATGCAAAGAAAAAATCTTAAGAAACAGGTAAAATTAAGATGCACGGCTATAACTAAAATAAATTGTCAAAATAGCGTATTGAACAAAAAAACGCATCATTTATGACAAAATTGGGGAAAAAAACAAGTTTAGTCTGTACGAAACTATTACGCTGGCGACATAACTTTACAATTAATAAATAAAAGTCGAATAATCACATTAAACAGTAAAATCTAGGCCTATGACAGACAGAATACTAATATTAAATTAAAAATATAGTCTAAACGTTGAATGAAACAGTATAATAAATGTACATCACCAAATAAGGGTCAGGGAAACCGTTCTAGGGAGGCCCATCCGCTGAGTGATACCGACATTGATCTGCTCTGGGAGAAGGGGATCCTTGTCATCGAGTCTCCGAAGGCCTTTCTTAATACAATTTGGTTGAACAACTGCCTTCATTTCATCTTGCGAGTAGCCACGGAGCAATACAATTTTGCTCATTATTTTGCACCCGCTTTCACAAAGTACATCCGCTTCAACTTAAATGCTGTCTTTTATTGTTGTTCATATCCGACGTAAAATGAAGATTCTTGTATCTTGTATCTTGTTAGGTGGGGAGACGTTCGCCTTTGTGTGGACGCGAATGGTGTGGAATATCTCGAGTTAAACGTGCGCTAAACGAAAACACGCACATGAGAGAACATCGCTGACATAAGAAAAGTGTCTCCCAAGATGTTTGGCACGTCTGGACCAAACCATCCTGTGTTAATTTACAGGCTGCAATCGGATATGCGTCCATCTGTTTTTTCTTCAGATCAGCACCCTTTCTACCTGGCAATACGCACAATTGACACTGCATCACAGTGGTTCTTGCTTCAACAATTGGATGTCAACAAGGTAGGTCAGATGCTGATGGTCATGGTAAAAGACGCCGGCTTTTCCGAGCACAAGAGAATAACGAACCACTCATTTCGCAAATTTTTGGTCCAAAAACTTTGAAAAACAAACATTCCACCAACTGAAATCATGGCCATAAGAGGGCACAAAAATGTCCATTCATAACCAGTCATTCGACTATATCCGTTGAACAGCAGCAAAGTGTTCCAACATTCTTAGCCTAGACAACCACTGTCTACCGTTGAACAAGTTCATATGATGTTCACGCACCCCAGTAACTTCACCAGCAAATGTCTTCCTCTCGTTCGAACAACTTTGCCTCACAATTCTTTGGTGCCACTTTCTATATTCAAAATTGTAACGTATATAATTAGCTTAAATCCAAGTTATCATTGTTATTTCGTCACGAAATAACCACATATTATAACAAAGAAACAAATATTATCACCTTGTGATCGAGTTGATAGTTTGATATCGAAAGTGAATTGTGTGTGGTGTTAGGCTGCGTTGTGAGCAAATGTAGTTCCTTGTTTATAACAACTAAATGTTATATTTATGTTATAAAACGTGCAATTTAATATGAATAACATTGAAATTTTTTACGCACGACTCTTTTTCACAGAACGATATACTGATTTTTAAAATGATTATTTGATCAGCGCTTATTTTTTGAACGCGGAGTAATACATTGACCATGGTAACACTGCAGGCATTATCAAAGTGCAACAAACACTCATGAAAACTATTTTTGGTTAAAAAAAGGTTTACTAAATAAAACGTGGGATAAATAGAATAAAAGGTTAGTGTTGCTTATAGATCAGGTTTATCGTGCTCGGCACGAAGACGAAAAAGCACTCGCCAAGGCTCGTGCTTTTTGTTTTTTAAGCCTCGCATGATAAACCTGATCTATAATCAACACTAACCTATTGTTCTCTATGTCTTAGTAGAGCAGTATGATTGTTTTGGAATAATTAGTTTGTTAATAGGGATTAAGTTTTTTATTTAACATGTCACTAAATAAATTTAATGGTATTTCCTATAAGCTTCGATGGATTATTAGAATCCATAAAAAGTGTTGAAGAGTGCAAGAAGCATGCGGTGGTTGAAAAGACGACCTGCGCGAAATTAAATGGGCAAACAATTTAAGGTTTACCGTGTCTTGATATTTGGTAACACATTGTTATTGCAATTAGATTTCTTAAATATGCTAAATAAATAAATAGTTGATATGTAGCAAGACTGATATAGATATGTGTAATACTAAGAAAAAGGGAAAATAGTATTGTTGAAGTAATGTGAATAGAACATTTTGATGCAAATAAAATTTATACGTTTGCAAATGAAAGAAATCACTACAACTATAAGTTTTCTTAAGTAAATTAAAGTATAGTAAACATCAAAAATATCTTTAAGATATCAAACTTACATTAAAATATGCAGGTACATAATAATATAAGTGTGCAATGTTGTACGGATTTGAAGGAAGACTGTACGGGATGTTTAATATTCTTTAAATTACGTAAGAAAACTTATAGTTTTAGTGATTTTTTTCATTTTCAAACGTATTAATTTTGTTTGCATCCAAATGTTCTATTCACATTACTTCAACAATTCTTTTGTACCTTTTTAGTTAGTATTACACATATCTATATCAGTTTTGCAACAGTTCAACTCCTTATTTATTTATCATGCTTAAACAATCTAATTGCAAAAAACCTTTTTGCCAAATATCCAGACACGATAAACCTTAAATTGTTTGCCCACTTAATGTCTCGCAGGTCGACTTTAAAATCACCACATGCTTCTTGCACTTTTCAAACTTTCTATGGATTCTAATAATCCATCTAAGCTAATCAAAATACTATGTATTTAGTGAAATGTTAAATATAAAAATAAATCCCTATTAACACACTAATTATTCAGAAAGAATCATACTGATCTACTAAGACAATGATTGGCGTCGCATTGAAGTGCGGCGACTAGTATGTAATACGTTTTTTTCGCTTATGGGAGGAGAAATTATTTTACGGATCAATGTATAAATTTTTGTTGTCAGAATATCTTGCATATTGATGATTTGAGTGTGTGTAAATTAGTGTAAATAATTACTGCATTTGTGCCTATTATATTTACTACAACATTTATTGCCAATAATGCAAAGCTAATTCTTTTAATTAGTAACTGATCACAGAGACTGGACAATAATAAAATATCACAGGGAATGGGCAAATTCGCGAACCGGTGAAATTTTCTGATTTTGTATAAAATCAAAACTTCTTTGTTCCACTATCCTAGCAACCACTTTGTTGCTAATAGAGGCGCTATAGAGCTTGAAGCGCGACACGTATTATTAATTGTAATAATGAGTCTTGATAAAGGAAGTAGCCGCTTATCAATGAGGAGCACCATCACAGCACCCCAGTCTCATTACTATCAAGTCCTCCTACAGTTTTTTTTAAGAACCACATATAGAAGGCGGCAGGCCTGCCCCGTATCTTGCCAGTGGTTTTGACCCTTTTGTATGGACCTTAAACCCCGCTCACTATCCAGCGTTAAAACTTCCGGGTTTACATTTAAACCGACTAATAATAGCTTATTAATATCTTAGTTAGAAGCGGTTCCGTAGTGTAGTGGTTACACGCTCGCTTCACATGTGAGAGGCCCAAGGTTCGAGCCCCAGTAGAATCAAATTATTGTATTTGTGTTCTATGTTAACTTTTTGTTTTGATGTAGACATTTTAGTTTAAATAAATATGCTGTTTTATTGTAACCATTTTTTGTTTTATTATGCCCATGAAATATATGTGTGGGGGGGGCGTGGTTCGTAAACACATTAAAACTTTTACAGTGTTTTCATATCAATGAGTACTCAACCCATATCGTAAATGAGCAACGTAAGAATAAGTTCAGAATGATCACCCCTTGAAGTTGAGAAAAATATGAAATTACGCTTACACTATGAAGCAGATTTTTTTAAAGCCTACACAGTTCGGTTCCATTAATGAAAACTGCACATGGATGCCAGTAATAAAAAGGAAACCAATGTAAATAAAATTAACTATGATATATTTGGGGGTTACAACACAAAATAATAGATAATGGTTATTTGGGGGTTATAACACAACATCATAGATAATGGTTATTTGGGAGTTATAACACACAATCATAAATAATGGTTATACCAGTATCTTTTTCTATATTTTTTTAAATAATCGGCCAATATATTAATATTTACAGTAGAAAAAAATCGTTCCATGTAACTTCATTAAGTGTCTTTTACACTGAAATTCCCTGACGCCCTTTGATGCTTTGCATCAATACTTATCTTGTACAATCTTGTAACGTTGAAATGCCAACATCACCGTATTCAGGCTCATGGTCGAAGGGGCTCCCCAGTGAGCACCGGGAGCGAGTTGTTTAGCCTCGGCTTGATGAAGTAGAGCGCTTCTTCATCGGATTGTGTCCTTGGTGTGGTACTTGTCAGATACCACATTATCCACGTGTATTTGAATCTCTCGTTTAAATAGAATAGCTTTTAAACCGAAACAAAAGTGCTTTCCCAGATAGCATGTAGCTAATCTGGCCCGTCCCTTAACGCAATTGCACAAAACACGGTTTCCCACTGACAGCTATTTTAGAAGTTCAATATACTGCACCAACTGCGTCATCGACATTCCATCTGGCTTTGTCTTTTTACCGATAAAACCACTCCGACTCTTGAATTAATTACATTACAACCGTTAGAGACACCGTTAATTGAAGAGAATAATAGTCAACTGGCCCGCTTTAAGATGGCCAAATTATTCATAATGGTAGTATCATTGCTCTAAGAAGTCAACACAATTCGATCGAAATAGATTTGTCAGTTATTTAAAGCGCCATATCTGGTATCATATTTATCGAATACCAAGACACAATGTTCCATTCATGAGTTGTATTTAAATGCATAGTTAAAGAAGCCTTTTCACGTTAAACATTAAAATCCAAAGGGCGACAATGCGATAGTGCGATAAGACGATGGCGATAATGCGATAGTACGATGGCGACAATGCGATAGTACGATAGTGTTACTATCGCGTTGTCGCATTGTCGCCATCGTAATATCGCATTATCACCATCGTACTATCGCGTTGTCGCATTGTCGCCACCGTTCTATCGAATTGTCGCCATCGCACTATCGCATTGTCGCCATCGTACTATCGCATTTTTGCCATCGCACTATCGCATTGTCGCCCTCTTGATTTTAATGTGTAATCAAGATGGCCCTTACGGTATTCCGTGCATTTTCGTTGCAAGTATGATACTTGTGAGGAAACAGTAATACTGAAAATCATAAAGCGTCTCAACGCAAAACGATTTAATAATTTGGAGACTTTTGTTTTTGTCGTTGTATTTTGTGATACTACGAGGATTGGTTATATAAAGTATAAAATACATATCTCATTTTATGAGCACGAATGGCCGAGTGGTCTAAGCGATAGACGTTTACTCCAGGGGTCTTGTTTCGAGCCCAATTGGCGGTTCCTTTTTTTTTAAATTGTATTCTTGTGTTTTACCGGTGCTTTTCAGATCCGATGTTTACATGTGTCAACATAAAGCTTTTAATGACAAACTTTAATACATGCCGAAATCTGTGAAAAGACCCCTTTAATATACGCTTAGAGCTTGTTGAATGCAATTTGTATCATTAAAAAAACGAAAACAGTAATGTGCAAAAGTTTATTGTTTCTAACTTTATACATACATTACAAACAGTTTTGTGCATTTATTAACTACGTGTATTTCAAAAACCATTTCGAACTCGAAGTGTGACACTGGTTGCAAAATTGTGCATTAGTATACTAAACATACTCTAAATTATTTCCTATATGGCCCTTTTTCAACATACCAAGGATTATGAACACAACTTAAGTACGTTTTGAGTTATCGCAGGATCCAGATTCGGACGAACAGACTGAACTATAATCTGACAGACAGACAGACGAACCAGAGCTTAACTAAAAGTATTTCCCGGATACATCGCTAGCGAGCTTATATAATCAAATTGTGAACACATACTCAAGTTAACAAAACAATCTTGACAGAGCAAAACAGAGTATAAATACGTTTTCCGTTACATTGAATACATTATACATAAATATGAATTTATAACAAGTCTTTATTATAAACTTAAGTTTACAGACAAAGATCCCAGTGTTTAACATGATATATTGCCGTCAGAAACTTAATATACCATACATCTTAACAGGTTAAAAAGGGAATTGTACGTATAAATATGTTTGAATTTTATGTGTTGTTCAAACAAGGGATGCAACGAATATTTGGTAAGTTAGTGATTGATAATCGAAGAAGTGTGAACCAAGTTCAGGATGTGTAAGGCTTAATTGTAATAATATATTGATTCACTTCCCCTGTATTATTTTTTATCCATTTATTTAATTTAACATTTGATTTGGTAATTATATATAAGAACCCAACTCGATACCCTCAGGTCACGCCACATATCACGATGCATTGCTTCTCTCGCTTTTTAGTGCGTGTTCATGTATTATTTAGTGCGTGTTGATGTTCGTTAGAACGTGTTCATTTATTATTTAGTGCGTGTTCATGTATTATTTAGTCCATAACAAATGCTATATTTATCTCACACTGTGTTCCTTCACACATTAAACCATTAGTACTGTTCAGGATAACGATGCCTTCCCAATCCACATACTTTTGGTATTCCTTGGTAAATGTATTAATTACCAAATCAGCATAAACAATTTGCATGAGTTCAATCAACATATGTTGCTTTTCAAAATGATATCAAGACTAGCAAACAATTTTTCCTAAAAACTTTAATTTTAACTTAACAGTGGTTTATTTAACCAAATTATTGAATAATAGACTCGGCGTATTGTTTCGTTGGAGCCTGGTAGACGATGGGTTTATTCCTCATATTACCAGATGAAAATCAATAGTATAACAATGATAGTATAAAATTGAGCTATATACTATCGCTATTTCTAGATCAGATTTGGGTTTTCCCAAAAATTGGAGAATCTGTTTTGTCAACTACGGAAAAACAAAATCGTCAACATAATGCGATATTTAATCATTTTAAATGAAATATAGGGAGGAAATAATAGGATACATAGTGTATTATGTGAGCTTTGTATAAAAATCAACTATATAATTCTCGGCTAGAATCACTTACCTCGGTTCTAAGCCTCGCATGATAAACTTGATCTTTATCCAAAACTCACATCATACTTTTTATATATATATGAAAAGCAAAAACAGGAATCTCGCCAATATAAACCAAAACATGAAAAGAATATCAAAATAGGATCCACATCCTGCTACATTTAAGAAAGACCTTAAATATTCATTTGCACCAATCCGACATCCATTTAATCTATACCAATGAATTCATATTAATTTACATATGACATATGTATAATGCACACACAATCAAATCAGTTGTTTAACTTTGTAAATCCCTTCAACGGTCATTCTACTTGCTTTAGAATTTGCGCCTGGTGTGAACTTTCCCAGACATCTTCTTTTGCTCTATCTTCTTCTGCTCGGTTTGTGGCCGTCCCAAACTTGGAATTGAAACCTTACGTGATGTATCTCCTTAAAACAATAAGTATTAATTATGTAACCACCGTGCAAACGCCAAATCAATCATGTTATACAATATTAATAATAAATCGATTCACGTATACACGTCTCATAAAAAATATGTATAATAATCGGTGTCATTAGCTTTCACTAGAATCCAGCACCGTAATAACGGGACTCGACTTAACTTTACCGTTTTAATTGATAATTATGTTTCTGTAACGCTATTTTGACGCTTATTTTGAAATAATTACTTTTATGACTGCATATGAACTAATTGTACTAAATAAGTGGTGTAATTGATATGGTGTACGCCTAGCGACCAGGCGGTCACGGGTTTGATTCCTATTGTGGGAGCGTTTCCCAAAAGACACGAAAAACTGGTTCTAGATCCGGAACACGGACTCGAGAGTGTTTTAATAAGCCTGAGGCTTTCGATGCAATGGAGCTAATATAAATAGGTTTAACATATTTTTTTCTTAAGTTTGGGAAGACCACGGCCATCACGTGACCTGCCCTAACCAATACAATCAAGCTTTCTGAACTACTTAAAGAAAATACATAATAAGATGCATCTTACAGGTCGGAAGTAGACAACTTACCATTTTTGCCTCGGCCTCCATCCATTCCGTTATCAGGTGGTCCTGATTTTTTTTGCCCTTTTTGCCCCCTAAACGCGTTGTTCTGGTCGCAGTAGTCAATGAATCTAAAAGTAATATCACAAGATGTTTAAGATGCAAAGAGGATGAATGGCTTTTAAAAACGGAAGTGCATTACGGTGCATTTAAGACATTCGACTATATGTACAGCAATCATGGCTCAGATTTATAGGGCTCATTTAGTATTTTGTTTAGTAAAAATTATATATAGAATAGAAAAAATGGTATCAGTATAGTGAGACATCTTCTGTTAAACTCTCTTGTTTCCTCATAAAGGTAAGTAACCATTTGCCTATGCAATAAGCTTAGTTGATCCACTCGATTATCAGATAGTCTGTCATAATGCTTCATGATTATGACATACTGATATCGTATCATGGTAGCTACTTATTTGAAGGATGACGTATTAAACCATAACATTGTGGTCAATTTTTCGATGTAATAGTTTTGACCAACTTGTTTCTTTGCATCGCCTCAATCAATGTTTTACAGTAATCATGCCCTAAAACTAGCTTGAACAAAGTTGTAAGTAGCTTTAATAGGGTGTATCTGACCTAAATAAAAGCCGTCGTGATGAATCATCTATCCAAAAATAATCAAATTATAATTTGCCACTTACAGTTGATTGCAATATATACATTCCTGAAATTAAAAACATTACTTGGAAACGTATAAAAAGTCCAATTTATTGTATATAATCCCATGTAAGTTTCAGCCTTTTCCTTGAAACTAAAGAAGTGCCCATAAAAGAAAATATAATTCATTCATTTCAAAAGATATAGTGTATAGATCAAAGTACTGACAGTACTGATGTGACGATGCTTTTGAAGAGGATGGATATAAAAACATCAATTTATGTTGATCTACATCATCACAACAGGGTTCGCCAAAACCGTCGGTTCGCCGGTCCTGACGGGCAAATTTTTCTCAGGACCGACACGGATGAAAACTGGTTTCAAAAAGATCACTCAAAGTGTATAATGTGCTATTGGATTAAAAGAAGGTAAATGCGTTTTGTTCAACTTCTGTCTCAATCCTTTTTTTGTTACCTCCATTTTGATGTTTTGATGTTTAAAATTGGATTATAATTGACTATCACATGCGAGTTCAAAATCAACGGTCTTTGTTTAAAAAGCAACCGGGTGCGTTCGCCATTTTGTTTGTTCCATTTAATTTCTCCACAACAAAAACCGCATGAAAACTTGTTTCAACAGGCATTTGTTAGCATTTCTGTTAAATAGTTTCATTATTATATTGTTCTGGGAAGGATATATTTTAATTGACATACCAACAATTTCTGAAATCAAACGTAGTTTTTCCACCCAATGTACTATATTTCGGATAATTTAAAATACGGACATGTGTTAATTTGCTGTTGATAGATTGTATCATTATGTTTTGTGTTATTTCAGACAACAAGAATGGATGGTGGTAATTATCATGAGCCTTTCTATCAAGTAATAGGTGTGAAAGACATTAATTTAATTGAACCTGGAAATCAATCACCTCAGTTAAGAGAAAATATTTTAACAATAGGTGTTGTTTTAGAACTTGGGAAATTGGCTAATAAACAGAAATTGAAGTCATCCAAAGTAGTGTGAATGGGTGTGTGCAATTAAGTCAAACTTGATTGGATGTCACCCTAATTTTTCAAGAACACGGATTTGTAGAGCTGTGAAGGCTAAAAACAGTTGGACGTGCCTTTGGTTTATATGTGGTTTATTATTAATATAATAATTGATTCATTATATCGACTTTGGACATGTTTTTATTGTATTTAAATTTGATCAAAACCAATTAACACCTAAAATGTACTTTTTTTTGTTGTGTTTTCTGTTATAGTTTAGTCGGACAGTGGGACTGACAGAAACTGATTCGGACTGACAAAATTTTCAAGTCTGTCAGTCCAAATGACTGACAGATTTTTCAAGTTTTGGCGAACCCTCTCACAATTGTGTATGTGGGTTCGAAAAAAAATTTGGTACGAACATTTTGGGAACGAAAAAATTATTGTTATGAAAAAAATTAGAGTACGAATACAATTGGGTACGAAACAAAATTTGGGTACGAAAAAAATTTGGGTACGAAAGAAATTTGGGAACGAAAAAAAAATTGGGAACGAAAAGAATTGGGTACGAACAATTTTTGGTACGGAAAAAAAATGGGGGTACGGGGACGTAGTACCCCTGGGGAACTTGACCCACAATCGCAGCTTCTTGGCTCTTTCCGTCAAACATCGGATATGTACCTCGAAGGCAATAGTATGAATACAATTTATGGCGTACCATTTGGGATGAACGTCAACAAGACCTAGTAGGTGAAAAAGAGAAATGTACTTTGACGTACAATAGGTACGTCGAAGTACATTTTTTGCACGTTGACGTACAAAATTGTAATTCGAAGTTTAGTCTTTACTGACACTTGAGAGTTAGCCAATCAGAAGACGTCTTACACCTGTTGCTTTTAGAGATATTTGACATTGACCAGTATTATTAGTATTATTTAAACCAAAATTATGCGACTATCAACCGCTAACTAATAGATATTGAGCGTATTTATTAAACATTATATAATTATTTATACCAAATTATGCGACTATCGACCGCTAACTCATAGATAGTGTGAGTATTTATTGACTTGGCGTGGTGGAATTAACCTCTGACTTATGCAAATAATGGTTATTAGTAACACAAAAATGCAACCAAACTTGGGAGGTTATTATACATTTTTAATCCCGTAATCGTTTGGTAACTGTTTGGTTACCGTTGGAAATTTCCTGCAAAGTAATGCGCTGGACCGTGATATTCCGCCCCGCATGGTCAATAAATACTCACAATATGCTTGATAATTTTTTTTTTAAAGGAAACCTTGAATCTAGTTCAAATGGGTATATAATCTATTTCAATGCATTAAATACTCGAAACTTCTTTGTAATATTTTTTTCAATTTTGATATAAAAATAGATTTTAAACATTTATTATGAATAAATCTGAAGGAAAAGCGGTTCATGAGACAAGTGTTTTGATCGGCTGTTAAGAAAATTTGTACATCGAAGTAAAAACATGTACTTCGAAGTACAAATTGTACTTCGACGTACAAATTTACACTTCGAAGTGTATTTTATTTTGTACGTCGAGTACAATTTTTGCACTTTGACATACATATTGTACGTCAAAGTACATTTCTCTTGTAACCAAGTAGGTCTTGTTTACTTTCGACCAAAATGGTACGCCATACACATTTCGTAAGCGGTAATGCGGTCCTACCTATGCACGTCAAAATGTACATAAGCGAAATTTGTAAACAAAGGGGTAGCCTGTCAAGAATGTTTTAATTAATGACGAAAATCGTGTATTGATGTAAGTTTATTGAAGAAATGTACAGAAAATATGTTAAATAAGCAATAGCGATATTGTTCTAAGCCACATAATTGTTGATAGTTTAATATCACAAAATGTTTAGTGAAAGTAGAACCGTCAACAATGACAACCTATCAATTTGTTGTTTTTGCTGGCACGAGAGGGCGATTATGCTATATGTGTTCACATTTTGTACCAACGGCTTTGCCAATGACCTTTATAGTATGGATGGCTGTGTTATCATTTATTGCTATCATGTAACTGCATGATTGTGCATATGTTTACAATACACAAAGCATAAATAATGATATAAATATACTGATTGAGCTTATAATAATCTGATAACTATAGCCAGATCAATTAAGTACAGAAAATATAATTTTGTGTCCTGATTTCATGAAGACTTGAGATATTTATGTACATAGATATGGGTTGATCCACAAATGAAAAGTATTTTTGATCTGTGTTCGGTGCAGGCTCTTTTTCCATGACTGTGAAAGTTAAATTTTCATGTGAAAAGGATGTCAATTTTTTCCGAAGTATGTCATTCTACCATTGAATAAAATGAACTGCTCTGCAAATAATTTGCCATTTTGATAGTTGTTTGTAAGGTGATCAACAGGAGATGACCAGGGTGCCAGATAAAAGGGAAAACATTTGAGATCTGGTCAAGGCTTCATATAAAAGTGGTTAAATGGTAAACATTTTATATCTGGCCAGCGCTCAAGAGAAAATGTGTACATTTCAGAAAATTTTACCATTTAAAAATGTTTAAATACCGCTTGACTAAGGCTCTTAATTCATCTAGCATGAACACTTGTACTATATCTTTTTAACACTAAAAAATAATATTTAATGTACAAATTTAATCTACCAATGTGTACAGCTACTACTTAACATATATTTGACTGTATTGAATGTAGGAACTAGCTAAAATATCCATTAGAAAAAAGATCAGGGGGTGAAATATTCATTGCCTGAAGCTCTGACGCTGGAGCTATGTTTATATATCTTGAAACACGCTGATTAAACAAGTAAAGCAATACAATGATACAACAGAGGGAAAATCATCCCCTCTTAAAAACATGATACATATATATGTATAATATTTTTGGATCTGGATCTGGATTGGTACACAGCAGGACCTTTAGGAATGCGCACTGCGGGAGAGAGATGGGAGTGACTTACATTTTGGATTTAATTAAATCACTGAAATTCATCAGTGAAGTTACCGTATGATCTCATTTGATATAGATGTACATGATTGTATCAAGCAACATAATTAAATAATTATCAGTATAAAGTACTGTCATGATTTCAGTATCATTTAAATGATTTCAGTCAAGTTTATCATTCATATACATTAATTTTGTAAATATTATCAATATAAGTATACTAGATGCAAACATATTTGAAATAATACAGTTTGATATACTGTATATAATGTAACTTCTCATCCAAGTAGTCAATCACACCATTGCAACAGAGCCACATGGTGTGCAAACGCACCAGCAGACAAGTCAAATGCCTTCTGACTTAGTGCAATTCTACTATTCTACTATTTATTAACATCCACATTAGTTACAGATACATGTTTACATTTGTATGTGTTTGAAAAAATGTATAACCTTTAATGACATCATCTGACCATGCATGTTCTAGATTTCAAAATCAAGGCCCTTTTCTGACACATTGGTAACATTAACGCTTAATTGTTACCAGTCTTCTGAAATTTTTTTTTTCAAAATATGAAATGAAATCTAAATCGGGCACTGATTTTTCTTGTTTTAAAACAGTCATAGATCAGTTGTGTCCTCTCGGTAATGACCCATTTTTGCTTACTTGTCACAACCTTAAAACTTTCCACACTTCTATAATAGCAATTCTGGATTTAGGTGATCTTCAATGGTACATTTACACTTTAGCTCTGTCCCAAGAGCGCCGGTCAAGTCAAGTCACATGTTTCAATCTAGGCCATGTCAAACTCAAAGTGTCAAAGACAAATGAAAGATGCGTTCATTAATAATTGACCAATTGTTTACTACTGCAGTGAGTTTTTGTATAATATGACTGATGACCATCATGTGAGAGAAAATTCACATTTTCTTAGTATATCAGGTTTAGCAGCCTTTTAGATAACAAAGTTGGCTAGTTTTCAATGTCGCTTCTGGGGATCAAACCCGCAGCACAACCTTCTGCAATCAAAGACGACACTCTACCACTAGGCTTTAAGGAAGATTCTGAAAATTTTCGATCCCTCGTCAGAGCGACCAAACCAAACTCGGTATTATTGAGTCAGTTAATGAGAGATAATGCAACATCTCTCACGCCCCCTAGCATCGCCTTAAGCAGTATTCAATTATCAACACGAAAGTGCTGTAGTCATTGATCCCGCGGGAGCAGAAAAAAACACTTGATTAATGTTCGAAATAAAATCATTTGATTAATGACAATACTATTATTTGAGCCAGGTCACAGGGAAAGGGCAGTCTAATCAGTACCCAATTAAACGATTTGTTATTGTCAGAAAACCGCTTTTAAGCAAACAGAGCGACTGCACGCTGATCTGGATCCAAACTGGCCACAGTCGCCTTAATGTATCTTTTACTGTGACACAGTTCGTTTGACTTGAAAATGATATCAAATACTAAAATAGAAAGAAGAAATAATACAAACCAGTAATTTGAGTAAAGACTTTGTAATCAATGTTTTCAGGACAGCTTGGTGATCTGCATATCCCATGTGATCTGTTGATATCTGGTATCATAGTCATTAAATAAGTTGCAAAATGCTCGAATACAATTTACAAAGCAAAATGTGACTTAAATTGATAACTAAAAATTCCAGTTTTGCCGTGTCAAGCTGTTAAGATCTAGAAGGTCCTGCATTCACATCGAATATATTCTTTGAATTCAATCCATTGTTAACATTAGCGGAGATTTTGTTAAAAAAATAACTCATATATCCTGAATGACAGTTTCTAAATAGCCAAACAAGCCGATGTATGCTGTAAAAAAGTTTTGACACGAGTGTGACCATTCTCTAATGGGCGCGGCCATTGTTGTATGTTGAGGCACGAACAACAACACTGCTGAAGAATGTTATCAATTCTCATCAGCGAGATATGCTGATTAGAAAAATCGAGTTATCTCAATCGGACTGGCTCGGTCTTTTACATAGCTCGCCATTGTGAAGAATTGTTTCATGGTGTGATAACTTAGACGAGCTGCTGAACGAAGCATCGTCAAAAACACATGAATGCAAATATTCCTAAACGTGATTATCGAAATGCTGTACGTCCTGTGTGGTTAACATCTTTTTAGAATGACTGTTTTGGAATCAAGTTGATATGTAGATGAATGATCATTGATCCACAAATCATACTTTAGAGGAAAGTATTTATGTTATACAATGCAGGACATGAACGTTTTGAACAAGAGATACTTGTATATCATGTTTGCACTTAAATGATTACATGCACATCGAAATGATTTAAATCACTAACAGTTATAAATCAGTCTGCAATTGAATCAAATATTAAATGTATGGAACATGCATTTGGTAACACGTT
The DNA here is from genome assembly GCF_020536995.1 of Dreissena polymorpha. NCBI lineage: Eukaryota > Metazoa > Mollusca > Bivalvia > Myida > Dreissenidae > Dreissena > Dreissena polymorpha. The sequence continues at coordinate 87,661,656 of NC_068361.1, read as the reverse complement.
GGAAGATGATTTAATGCAAGAATACATATACTGAAGAACGCACTATGATTCATCTAATAATTAGCAATATGGTGTCAAATTGTTGGTTTTAAATCGTTATTGAAAGGCTGCATAAAGGATTTTTATTTCGTAACGATATAATTGCATTTAAAGTGGAGTAAAAATGGGGTGACCACAAAATCCATAGGCGACTTCCTCTCCTTTTAAGTTCAAATTTTACCACTTTGAAATATCGTTGGTTAAAGTGCAGTGAAGATATCGCGCGAAACGAAAACGGTCTACAATCCAACCGACAAACGAACAGGTGAACAGCATTATTATCCAGCGTCGTCGAATCGGGTGGGGGGTAGATTTATAACCATACAGGAACTACGAATTTCAAGATAAACCAACAGGTGAGAAGACCCCCAACGGACTTGTGAAAAACAACATAATCCCACTTCGTCGAATTGGGGTCATATTTATGACCATACAGGAATAAGGAAACTGAAAAAAGGAGACCCCCTCCCCACGGGACACACTCACGTCTTCCAGCAAGAATCCTGTTCAAGCGTTATGGGGTTTCCAATCACAATCAATAGAGCTCGAGCACGTGTCATGGCTACGTTGAACCGCTAAAACAAAAATAACAAGAATGCAGTTCATCATCCTTTCTTCGTCGTCTTTGGATTTCTATCTAATTGCCAAATCTATTCTTACTTTTAGTACAATAAAAACGCAAAGGTCAAACGAAACTATTGATGAACCTCGGCTACACTGGGAAAATAAATATTGAAAAAAACAACACAATCGCATCATTTGTTTATATGTACTTTGCTCAAATATATTTGTTCACTTGTTTCACGAGTAATCATCACGCGATTGTTATATATATCCATGGTACGAGTTTGTAATGAAGTTATAATGAAATTCAGAGTGTTGGTGTCTTATAACAAACATACCTTTGGGTTACGCAGAAAGCCTAGGTTGAATACCATGTCTATGTCCGTGTAGGCAGAGGTCATGTCACTGCGCACGGCGGATATGATTATGATCTTGAACTCTTGACCTTGGAACTCCTCGACCGACCCCACAGTTATTTCATTTTGGTTATCAATATGTCTCTTAGCTAGCAGCATTTGCCTTATCTTGGAAACCTTTGCCCATGGAAAGAATTGTCACCATATGTATAACACCTATCATTTTCGTTTTAAGTATATTAGCCAAAACATTTATGATGACACAATATTAAAACAGCGACAGCAGCACAAATATCGTATATTTAGAGTTTTGTATTAAACGTGATGATTGAAATGTATCAATATAAGTAATTGTTATACAATACATACATGTTTAGCTTTTTCTGAGTTTCATCATTTTAAATATAATGTGTATATGCATTTCTATTTTAAGTAGTGTATGCAATTATATTTGTTTTCGTACAAGTTAATGCTGATAAATTACATGTAGGTCTATTTTTAAAACGAAAAGTGCTGGATCAAACAAAAATGTCTATTGTATTTATCAACTCACCTGTTTCTTATATGGGGCGATGATTCCAATATCAGAGGGTTGTACTTTTGTTTCTTTTTTCTTCTTCAGCAATGCGGTCAGGTACATATCAATCTGCGCTATTTCATCTCTGTAAAGAAGAGCAAAATATAATCAAGAAAAAAGGCAAACATATATGCATTATATCAAATCGCATCATAAGTGAAATAGGTTATGAAATAATATCATTTAGAACATCCGGTGTTAGAGATCATTGAAGGTATAATGGTAACAATTTTGCATACGATTTAAGTTAGTAACCTAGTTATGTTTTTAAATTAAAAACCAGATTTATATATTGTATAGATAAACACACTGACCAACTTTCATCAAGTGTTATACATAAATGCCCCTAGCTTGGTAGGAAGGTTTTTAGGATTAACTGGATGACATATTTTCTTGACGCATCTGAAGCAGATTTAAACTTTGCCAAGATGTAAAGATAATGAAGTTATACTTTTTTACCGAGTTGAATTAAGACTGACTCGTGATTGTGGCCCCTATAGTGGTTAAAAGGCTTTTGTAAGATTTGCCTAGTGACATGTTTGCAAAAGAACACAACCTCGAAATCGACCTTGATATCGTAAAGATTTACATTAATGTTCAACTAAGATTGTGTCGAAAAGGTGGCCTACAGAGTGGCTACAAAGTTTTTCTAAGATTTGACCAAGCGACTTATTTTTACGCACGTTACCAAGATTCATTTTTTATGAATGGCAGTGTGACCTAAGTTTTGGACGCAAGTTTCCCAAATGCTTTTCGCCTATATATTGTCAAGATAAGCATTCTGAAAGTTTTTCATCCAGATTGGATTAAATCATTGACATCCTTAGTAGTAACGAGCGAAAGGTTGACGACGAACACCGCAAAATACACGACGACGGACCAAGGGTGATCACAATAGCTCAATGCCAAAAATGAAACTAACCTGTTAAACCACGATGGACTGTCACCTTCACGTTCCTCTGTTCCAAACACTGAGTGAAACATCACAGGAAACTTCTTGTTTGGCAACATATCCCAGTCAAGCATGCAGTTTAAGACTTTGGAGTCGCCACATGCCTCTAGCTGATTGTCGTAAAACATGCGCCTTGGGATTTCCAGTATGCTGTCATGTGACCGGTAGTTTCGGATAAGTTTTGTGATGTAGCGTTCGTCAAACGGCTGGGTTTTGTACATCTCGATATCGGACATCATTCTCTCCATTAGAGAAACAGCTATGAGGAAATAAGTTAATACAATGACACGTTTGGCTCAAGTATATACAAACAATTCACAGGATATGACGAAGAGTTCTAGAAATATATATTGTATGTAGCTGTCACGGGGAAACAATGTATGAAAATGTCGTAGCAAAATCCCTTTCTATCTCGTAACTGTTAAAAAAAACTGTTTTCATTTCTATCTGTTAACTGTTGGAAAAAAATATCCATGCCATAACTTCTACTATTTCAGACAAACAGACATCTATAATCTCGAACATGGACCATCTCCTGGGCAATGTAAACACAATGTTTACCATTATACAATCTATTACTATTTCAATATACATTTAAAAAGTATTCAAAAATTGCATTTACGTTGACAATTCAGTGAATTTGTGCTTCACTTGAACATCGTGCAACTATGAAAAATATTAACACCTAACATAATTTGACATTATTTGGCAGAAACTCTCCTTCACCTTTGGTAGGGAGTGGATGTTTTACCAATTATTTGGCCATATTAAATAAAAAATGTTCTACAAGGTTCGCACACATATAGAAATCCTATAACGAATATAGCGACAAATGTATTTCTTCTTTGTTGGAAATAAAGTAAATGACTTAAACGAATGCCGGCATTATATACTCAAATTATTTACGTTATGAATACTGTCCCCGATATATACATTAAAAATAAAATGTACTCACGTAACCCAAAGTTTCGAGCAATAGCAGAACGGACAATCGGTCCAAGCTGTTTGGGATCACCGGCAATAACCAACTGTGCACGCCTAGATTTATCTCTTGGATCCATAAGTCCAGTTATAGGCACGATGCATTCTGGTTCCACCGCGTGGCCGCCTTCGTCTATAAAGATATGCGTGAAGTGGTTCGTAGGAAATTTTCCTGTAACCATCCTGAAATTTCATGGTAAGTTTGATATTCATTCATGTGTTCAACATAAAAAAGTTCAATACTTTGAATAGTTTGTTTTTATTTATTGTTCTGAGAATATATAGATATACTGAAACCATTATACCTTCCGGCTGTCGTCAAAGTTACAACAATGATCCTGTATTCCATGAGTGTGTTTACGGATGGAAAGAAAAAGCATTCTTTCAGTTGATCGTAGTTGTATTGACCCGTAGTCTGTGGAATACAAACAAAACAAATCACATAAATATAACACTTATTTGCAAAGTTCGAGGTTCATAAACATATTATTGCGATAATCGACAACGCAACCATGACATAAGAGAAATGCGAATTTCATTTATGTCAAACCTAATTGACGAACCAAAACATATTTTTTAAACAAAACAGCAACAAAACAGTAACTATCAGAAGCTAAAACGGGTTCAACATATTGAACAAATTAATCTACTATACGAAATTTGCCTTAATTCACTACATCAACTAAAATATTTAAAAAAAAGCTATATATTACTAAGCAATGTTGATCAAAATTTTAACTTCGAAATACAGCTTAAGCTTTAATTAACAGCACTGGTAAATCATACGTTTACGGAGTATTCTCTTCAAACATGTTTAGAATGTTTAAAACGCTTGCTGTTATGCAATAAATATTTACTTAAACTCTAAAATTAATAAAAGTCGTTATATTTATTTGCGCTTGTGGAACAGGTACAAAGAAACGGGAAATGCCAACAGTCATGAAGATTTACCGCTATTTCGGCAGGCAATGTTTCAGGTTGTCGTGACAAAGCATACATTCTGAAGATGTCCTCCTTAATGATGGGCTTATCCTTTAACAATTTCCGCATCAAAGTATCAGCTGCAGAGTTTTCTGGACAGCAAACAAGAATACGACTGTCTTGGTATCCGCTGTATACCTGAAATATATAAATATAGTATAAACAATATCAAATTAGTTTTGACTTTATTTTCAATATTTAAGCTTTATCCTACTATGTGCGTTTGTTGTTCCGTATTGTGTCGTGCTGTTTTGGTAATTGGTTAAAATTGCCATAAAAAGACCACTAACTTGTGTATATTAAGAATGCAATACTGATGGAGCAGATGGAGTTTCACTTCTTTATATTTAATCCCACGAATTTAATTAAACACTCTTGATATGTTTGTTGCCGCTGGTATGTATACCTGTTTGATTGCTTCAGTGACCGTTACAGTTTTGCCGGTACCCGGCGGACCAAATATGATGTATGGAGCTGGACGACTGCTTCCTTGCACAATTTTCCTCACCGCAGTCTGCTGTTCGGGATTGAGCGTTCGGTCAAACCACGTCCTGTAAACATGTGATGCTCATTTCAGCTAAGGCTTTATGTTATGTACACGATTGATACATATAAAATACTCTGACAAGTACAATGACAAGCGTTTAGAAACACGCCTGTCAGATGGGCGCAATTCAAGTTGGAATCTATTTAAAAACAAAGTATCGGTCTAATACATATCTTTTATCCGTAGCGGAAATACATGCAAGAAAAACAGTTAATAAACTGACGAATTCAATAATTGGCGAAGACCTCGTGTTCAACGCACCGTTCAATCCATGTGCGAATTCAAACAGAAACATGAACACATTTTCAACAATTCAGATATTTTAATTCTTCGCATATCTCTGAATTTTCTATGCAAATCTAGTTTTGGTGGTACTTAAACCGTTGTGAATAAAACGTTTACCATAGACTTGCTTTAGAAACGTATAATGTGTGTTCTTTCATCATCACCTATTAAAATAAAAACAAAAAAACCTAAGACTTATGTGCGACTGATCTGGCCTTGAAGCAGGTTTGACAGGAAACAGAAGATCCATGAAATCGACAGCCTGCTCAATGGCTCGGTGCTGAACCCACATGTTGATTGGCGATATTCTGAATTCCACATCGAATAGTTGCCTAGGCGTCCAGTATCTCCTTAACCTGAGTAACAGTTCACACAATCTACGGTTAAATACTTCGTCCCGGTTAATAATTTGCGATTACCTTTTTGTTAGCCATGTTGTGCATTTGTTATGAGTTAAGTTTGAGTTGCTTGCAATGTTGTACTGTCATTCACACATAAGCAAATCATCAAGTGGATGTACGGTTATACGAATTTCTTTCGGCGGGATGATATTTTTGATGTTTCATTATGTCCAAATGAGACTTCTGTTACAGTCTGACCGATACACTTCTTACTGATGACATTATAGTAGCTATACTTCTGATTAGAAAACTAAGAAAGGTCGCAGTTGTGTAGTGAATATGGTGTCCGCCTAGCGATCGGGAGGTCATGAGTTCGATCGCCACTGTGGGCGTGTTCTTTAGATTTCCCCCATAGACACCAAGCATTTGTTCTAGTCCCAGAAAACGGACTCGAGAGCGTTTCAAATAAGCATTAGGCTTTCTATGCAATTGAGCTTAAATAAATAGGTTTAAACTAAAACTTAGAAAACATCTTACTTTTCTGCAACGCCCAACTGAACGTGTTCCCGTTCAATTTTGTGAACAATCCCTTCATAACGAATGTTTCTTCTAGATCGCAATTCGTCTGCCTCACATTCGATGTTCAAGCCCAGGTTTCCTACTGCAACAATCAATTGATCCTCCGGATAGCCGGTTCGTTCTGACAGCTTATCAGAGTAGTAAACGTACAATCGATCTCCTCGCAGAACTGATGGTTTTTTCTCAGCAAGTCCAGGTACCTTAGGAAAAAGGCGAGAATGTATAACAGAATTACCTGATTTACAAAACTCTTAATGAGGACATATGCACTTTCAGCTGATCTGGTATGCATAATTGATCTTTAATGCGTGAAAATACATAATTGCCGTAAAGAAGGAAAACAATATTGAACTTTAATGTGCTTGCATAATAGTTTTGGTCTAAAACAATTAAGTAAATGTAATTTCAACTGGCTTCAAATGACCGACTACAATCGAGCTATGCAATAAGCATCTCACTAGAATGAATAGGCTTCATTCTGAAATAGCATCATGACGATCTCAATATTTAAATTCATTATCCTATGTCTCCCAAGAGTTTTTATCAAAGACCAGATGACGAAGAAACTTGTAAGTTTCATTTCATTGTGCCTACAATAATAACCGTTCTGTTCCTATGTTTAACATCCTTTCATTAAGCAGTTAAATAATACTTATTTTTAATAAATGGTAAAATATGTTCTTTTATTGATTCTTCATTTAAATGTTGATTCTATTGTGTAAATATAACTATATTTATACACATAAATGATTAATGAATAAAATATCGGCGAAATATTTTAGAGCTTTAAAATCTGTTTAAACGCAATATTTCTTGCTCTTACGGTTACACTGAGGTGACCGCAGTTTTGATCATTTGGGTACATCTTTTTGGGGTATGTGTGTGTTATGAATAGATTTGTGACGTATCTCACTGTTAGTCGATTTGTAAATTTGTACTTTATATAAATAAAGGACCAAATGCTTTAATAAAATTTGGCTTTGTGCCATCATTCCTCTTTATTCATTCCTGCTTATGTAGGTAACATTTAACTTAGTTTACATCTAAACTCGATACATTGGTAAAAGTTAAAAGTTAATGCCTTGAACCTTATACGATCTTTCATTTTTACATAACCGCGTATAGAACGTTAAGAAAATTGTGTAAGATTATGCTGAAATCTTGAGGCTTTGAATCATCAAATATGCACACGTGTAACACGTGCTTGTTTGGTGAACTTTAAACCAAATCAATTATTAATCGTACAGAGAATCAATTATTAATCTTAAAGCCTACCTCAATATAAATAAGTGAAACTCCAGCTGCTGGAGTAGTATTGAATTATTATTATAAACAATTAGTAGGTCCTTTATTTAAGGCAAGTGACCAATTGCCCAAACAGTACAAAACAGCACAATACTGCACAATACAAAACAACATAAACACAAATAAGAATAAAGCTGGGGTCACCGCCTTGGAAAGATCAATGCAAAGCATTGGGGGTTTAAATCGGTTTTGGAGCGCTCAAACTCACACTTGGCCTAGCAATATTCATAATACATTTAAGTGTAAATACAATTTAACCTCATAGCATACCTCAAGGCGCATCTTGTTGTTTATCGTCATCGCCACACCTGCCATATTGTATTGTTGGATATCGATCTCCATTTGTATTTCTTCAAGCCACAACAGGTGGTGAAACTTTTTCATATAATTCCTCTGAGTTGTGTTGCAATCTAGTATTTGGCTGTATAATAAAAAAGTTGTATTATTATTTGAAGGTTTACACTCAACTTGATACCACATAATTCCGTTTAAGAAAAAAATATTAACATATTAAAGTTTTATTGATAGAGCAGAAGTAAGTAGGAAGATTATATTCATTTTGATAAAACGATTTGCTAGCATGCATCTAAACCCCGTACAGTTACGACAGGATCTCCTGAAATAAATTATAAATAACTTAAACTTTGAAGATTAATTCTCTTTTCCAAACGCAAAATGTGTAAATGTCATTAAATTCCGTATAGATAAAAAAAGTTCGTTTTTCTTTCTCAATAGGGTATACATCGATGAGTGCTTAGTTTCATTAGTCTTATTTGAGAACAATCTTTTAAATTTACTTTGCACTATATGGCAATTTCACAATGTTCTAACCTTTTGTTTTTTCTGCAGTTGTGTTTTAATTTAACAAAAATCAAACGTCAAACACCATTGATACATATAATTAAACAGCACACTGTCACACTGTCAGTATTCTTATAACGCTTTTCAATTCTAATACGGAACATTGACATATTGGTGAACTGACATGGACATTATATAACCTTAAAGAATACTTGAATTGTGCAATTATTTTTTCTGAACATAATCACAGTGGTGCTGGGACAGTTGAAGAAATTATATAGCTAATTTCTATTCGAAACATTTCAAAGTATTATATTCAAATTATAATGGATTTTTTTTAATTCAATATACGCTAAATAAAATAAACATAATCGTCATAAAGCCATCGTATTTCTCGTGAGTCTTGTATAACCTGCAAAATGTATTGACACACCAGTCAGTATGACTCTCACAAAACCACAAATGAAGGTCTCGTACATAACAATAACAGTATTAGCAACAGAGTAGTGTTATTAAAATAATCAATAAACGACCATTATATCGAGTGTGAAGGAAACATAAAAAACACCACCATAATAAGAACATATTTATACAATCATACCTGAGATATGGCGAATTTATTGTTATTTTTCCATCTTTATGAGCAGTCCCCATTCTCACATTGTTGTATAAATGCGGTGGGATATGGAATGGACGCAACTTTCCGATTAAGCCATTTCTGCTGTGCCTAAAAAAGTTGAAAAGTTATAACTCTGGTACTGTATTGCATGTGTTCGTGTTCAGCTTAGTTTTTTTTTAAATGTCAACTGGTCTTTTTTAACCAAGCAGATTGAACCATATTTACAGTGAATAAGCTAACATTAGCTGATATTAGTGTTGATAGATAGATTCAAGCAAACGCATATCAAAGGCTTTCCAGTAATGTGCCGTTTATTAAGCGATCAATCAGTCAGTTACACATTAAACGTTTGAGACTTTTGCTCTAATAATACATTATACCTACTCAGGGAGTTTTTCACCGGGTTCTGTAACCTCAAAACTGTTTTCCTGAAAATGGTCTGGTTTCTCGTAAACAGATTTTGGAGCCAATTCCTCGTGGAAGTCGCCTGTGGTGTAGACACACGTGTAATATTAATTTTCAATTGCGTAAGAGGATTTCTAATAATTTACACACCACATTCAAATTGTTAAGCACTTTCAGTGGCCTTAGACTCCGCAAATGTGATCTTCTATATTAGTGTTTTGCTCAGTATGTATATTAAGAAAATATCGCATTACGGAACCAATTTAATATTCATTTATTGACACTTAAATTAATCCAATTCGATGATTAATTTAACATAAAACCAGAAACTCAAACGATAAGTCTGAACATGTTGTCGTGAACCTACTTATAATATGTAGTGACACAAATATAAGAACATAATCCTGCGTCCATGCCCCTTCGTCTTCTGCTGTAATAATCTTTCGTGTTTTTGAATCCTTTTTCACGAAATACAAAGCCAAGGGAACAAAATGGTAGCCAAAGTCGTCTTTTGGGGCTATGCATTTAATCTGAAAGTATCTAGTTTCACCTGAAAAATAGGTTCCAATTATCAAATACGTCAATTAGATTTATCGGTTCGTATGTTGTAAAATAATTGATAACGAACATGCACATTTTAGATCGTGTATGGTTTAAGCCATTTCTATTACTCAAATACCAACCTGAAATGCGTATTCTAAACTTACTATGGGGAATTATGGAATTTCAGACCAATAAAAGTATTAACAGTGACAAATGTGTTATTTATAAAGCATGATTAAACACAACTTGCAACAATAATGGGTAGATACTTTATCGGTGAGTTCGTCTCTAAATGTTAGTGCTATATTATTGAATCCTGTTGAGATAGTGTATACATTATGGGTTAACAGTTATTATGCAAATCAGCTCAGACACAAAACATAGCAGAGAAAAAAGTTAAACCAATATGAAATGATTATATTTGGGTTTCAATTTATGTTTTATTATTGTTTACGTTGTGTCATGTGTATTTTGTCGCTTTCTAATCAGTGGCGTAACCGCTAAATATGTTACCTTATTGAACGGCCACCGGAAAAACTTTGCGAAACCGAAATTTCGCAAACTTAAGTACCCTTTTTCTTAAAGATTTGCTACTTTGAGACATAGTATGCGATAAAAGTCTTATCGTTGATTAATAATTGGTTATTTTCACTCAAAAAACGCGTTTTCTTCACTATGAAATTTATAAGCAAAGTTGGGGTTCCCATGGGATTTTTGCATTTTCCCATGGGATTTTCGATTTTCCCATGGGATTTTTTCTCCCATGGGATTTTTTTTCTCCCATAATTTGCAAATTGGAGAAAAATCCCATGGGATTTTGAACATTTTAAAAAACGTGTTTTATTTGCGTTTGCAAGTATTTTAACGTTATTTAAGGACTGTATATTGGTTTTATGCCAATTATATATAAAAATATTTAGTAATAAAAAAATCCCATTTTAAAATGGGAGAAAAAAATCCCATGGGAATTTTTTCTTATTTTGGGAGATTTATTCATGAAACTTTCAGAAACATCATATTTTATGAAATGATGAACAACTACGATATTTTAATGCGTTTAGTCGTGTTTAAAAAAAAATCCCATGGGATTGATTTTTTCTCCCATGGGATTTTTCCCATGGGATTTTTTTCCAATGGGATTTTTCAGTTTCGTAAGCCGATTAAGTTTCTTAATGCGAAAAACAACAATAAAGGAAATAATAATTATAATTTTGAATAATAAATTGAATAATATAAATAACATGAATATATTTAAAATGAGTTACAATTAAAGGTTTATGCTAGTAGAACTTATCATTTCTTGTTCGAGCAGATGGTTGAGTCCAATTGGTGAGTATGCCAGCTTAGAACCAGTATAAATGCATCACAGACAGACAACGCTGTCATACTGTACACACCGCTGAGTAACAATCTTTATTGCATTTCATTTTGCAACAGAAAATGAACTCCGTAGTATAATTGATCTTATATATGCCCTCTGCTTTTGAAAGCGTGCAACACATTAACATAACAATAAGTCCATGCCAAAAACTATGTGCAAATTCCATTCAAAGCTATATACACATTATAAAGGTCAGATGACCCGCGTCATGCGAAAATGGGTCTTATGTCATATGCGGCCGAAGTTGGTCCATCCTAGCTTGTCCAACCGCGCAGTCTGGTCAGGTACTACGCTGACTGATATATAAAGTCAAGCCATGATTCGTGGTCTCATATCCAAACTCGGTAGCTCCTGTGCGAAACTTTCACCGGAAACGACGGCACCGAGACGGGCGCTCGAACTTTGCGGATGCGCGTTATATGTTATATATAATAGCGCGATGTGTTTTTTCTTGCCTCAAATTAGTAAGCCCAATCAGCGTTTTATTGTGTTCTTTGCTTCTACTATTAACAAGAACTTTAAACTGATACGAACATGAATTTTATTTTAATATGTTTATTTAATGCTCGGAAAACTTATTGTATATTTAGACTACTACTTATAAAACAAAGTCGGGTTTTCAACATCTGTTTTCGGCATAAAAATTGTTATTCCAAACCAGATTTTACGCACTTTACTGTACAAAATACCGTTAGGGCCACCGTGAATACTGATTAAAATCCAGAGGGCGAGAATGCGAGAACGCGAAAGTACGATGACGACAGTGCGACAATACGATGGCGACAATGCGTTCGTACGATTGCGAAAACGCGCTAGTACGATGACGACAATGCGACAGCGCGACAATACAATGGCGGCAGTGCGATAGTACGGGGGCGACAATGCGATAGTCATATCGTACTGTCGCCGTGGTATCATCGCAATGTCGCCATCGTTCTATCGCATTGTCGCCATCGTATTGTCGCACTGTCGCCATCGCATTTTCGAATTGCCGCCATCATACTATCGCGTTATCGCATTGGACGCGTACTATCGCACTGTCGGCTATCGCCATCGTATTGTCGCACTGTCGTCATCGTATTTTCGCACTGTCGTCATCGTATTATCGCACTATCGAACTGTAGTATTTTCGCCATCGTACTATCTCACTGTCGCCATCGTATTGTCGCACTGTCGTCATCGCACTGTCTGATTGTCGTCATCGTATTATCGCGTTCTCGCATTGTCGCCATCGTACTATCGCATTGTCGCCATCGTATTTTAACCCTGTCATCATCGTATTGTCACATTGTCGCCATCGTACTATCGCGTTCTCGCGTTCTCGCCCTCTGGATTTTAATGTGTAACCACGATGGCACTAACGGTATTCCGTAATACTGCTAAAGCACAGTATGATTAGGTCACTCCCAATGCTCAAATCTCTATGTCTATTTTAGTAACAACACATGTCTATGGAAGGATATTTAGGTAAAAGTTACATCATTCGTGGTGAATATTTACATTATGACTGATGCTTATTCTAATTTGCTTTATGACAATTCCAACATGCTTGTTGTCTATTCGTTTATACTTGATGATTGCTGCAACATTACATCATTCATGAATAATATTTACATTATGCGTGATGTTTATTCTAACATGCTTCATGACAGTTCCAACATGCTTGTTCTCTATCGGTTATACTTGATGATTGTTTCAACATGCTTGGTGACTATCCAATGTTTGTGTGTTCATTATTCCTGAAACCAGTCATAATCGGTTTTGCCACTAAGCGTCATTAACAACGGCAGTTAGCAACAGGCAGTAAGCAGAATGCAAGTTACTAAATTATGACATCAGGTGGCGCGCGTTTATTTTCCGTATGTTGAATAAATTACTTTTCGGAAAAAAAAGCGAAAACATCCGAATCATTTTGACTAGTAAACTGAATAAGCTGAATTAGTTCCCTTCGTTATATAATCTCCATTAAACTAAATACGTTCATTATTGCCATGAAGACCAGTAAGTTTACACAATGAATTGACTGCCGTGAATGTTTTTGATATTTGTAAGATGCAATTGGCACTCAATAAATTATACATGTATTTTATTCAGAACATAACGGGGCTGATGTGTTGGAATTGTGGCCCTTCCCTAGTCCAAATAATTACAGTAGACGTAATCTACCGATGTGCATTGCATATCGACCTCATATTTATAAAGTAGCCCAAACCCCCATTGCCACAGACCTGTGCGTGAAACTTTCAGATTTCTCTAGTCTATTTACCATGCTATAATTACAATTTCTATAAACACATATTTATCATTTTATGACTATATAATGTCTGTGGTATACAGAGAAACCTGAAAGTTACAAGTACTCGTGTCTAGTACTGTACAACTATTGTACTCCTCGTTGAGAAAACAACTACTTCATCTACATGTATTAAAATATCATAAAACATAATTTTCAATCAAGTTGGAAAAAATCAATAAATAAATGTCATATAAACAGGTTTGTCATGAACGTTGACGTCGCTCTTGGTTACCAGAAAAATTCCCACGCACGGATTTCAACCGTCATTGTTTACAATCAATTAAGTGCATAAGTACTTGAATTTGTATAGTGTTTTTTAAAAGTGTCCAGCTACAGGTGGTTAGCGTGTGGCTATAATACTAGTTAGTGAAAACATATTTTGGAATGATAAGTAATCATATTATAACGAAAAATCAACTTTTCTTAAAAAAAATAAGTTAAATATATATTCAACAAGGTATCCAACTCGAAATCATCCGAAAACGGGATGCATCGTTTTAAACAGCCATTACTTCATCAATTTTGCAGCGATTTTCACGATCTTGGTCTTATTCAACGCAGAAATAAATTTCCTTTCTGGAAATGTATATGTCTTGCAATATTTTTACAAATACTGGGTCAACTTTAAAAAAATAACACGATACACAACTCGCGTGACCCAGCTGTGATCGATCAGACAGTATTCATGACTGAAATCTTCACGGGGAAATGGGCATTTTCCCTGCAAAGTTCACGAACCTCGATACCATTATTCAATAAAACGTATGAAAAAACATTCTTACCGTGCTTGCCGTAGAATTATGCATCAAAACTAACTGTCCAGCGCATTTTCAAACCTTTGTTTACATACATTTCAACCAACTGACATTTTAAACACAAGAGTGATTTCATTGCTCCAATGCGGAGTTGTGTCTTTACAACTGGAGATTTCATTCATAAATACGGTCTGATCGATAACAACTGGGTCAAGCGAATTATGTATAGCTTTATTTCTTAAAATTTGACCCAGCATGTGTACAAATATAACAATATATATATACATTTCCTAAAAGGAAATTCATTTCTGCGTTGAATAAGACCGGGTCATGAAAATCGCTGCAAAATTAATTTAGTAATGGCTGCTCAAAACGATGCACCCCGTTTTCGGATGATTTCGAGTTGGATACCTTGTTATATATAAAACGGTAGTGATTTTTTTTTTATATAGAAAATTTGATTTTTCGTTTTAATATGATTATTTATCATTCAAAAAGATGTTTTCACTAATTATTATCATAGCCACACGCTAACCACCTGTGTGCCCAGCACGTGTGCCGGGAGAACAGGGCTGAATGTATTTTTTGTTAAGCTCTATAATATTTATATCCAATCTGTATGAAAAAATGTCGGTGAACATTATTCCGGTGTTAATTTTTGAAAATATTGAGGCATTCGTTAATTATGGATCTAAAACGGAACATTAATCCGCAAAAAAAAACACCGGGCATATTGCATATTAGATCGGACACATGAAATTATTTCGAAAGAAAGCAATAAGAGTTTCAATTCTACATGAGTAAGTCTCGCTGTGCACGATTACGCTCTTACTGCTCGTATATATTTGACTCTTGGCAAATACCTAGTGTTTTATTTTGCTTAATCAAAATTGTGTCATGCATCTATATGTACTTAAAGCAGCATGACCAACAGCTCTTTCATATGTGAAAGAGATTGACACGAAATACCTACCCATCTATAATAAAGTTTATATGTGCACTTCAATATTATAGTTTTAAAGCATTTTATGTGGTGCAATATAAAAGTACTCTAGTAAATTTGAAATTATGTAATCGATTTCCTCTCAACATACATGCAAAGTTCCAGATAACTTTTTCAGCAAAATCTTGGTTTACACTCTATAATAATCCAGCCTTAAAGTCTATTATTAATTCTTTTTTTTCAGGTAAATATAATTTTTGGCACATCCGCATTTAGGTTTATAGTCTAAGAAGAGCTAATGACAATTGCCGGGTTACAGCAGACTTTTTGCGATAAAAGGACCAGATAATGGAAAACGTTCGGCTTTTCGACTGTTGTAAAGATGGTCTGTTATTCATAATAACGTTAAAGTGCTGTTGATTTCATCATTGTAATGAGGGCCTAGACGAGTGGGAACTCATTGATAAAATGTTTACATTATATGCATTGATATTGAGTTTTACGCATGATCACACATTTTGAATTCTTATTTTATTTTTCCAATGTGTAACCGTACGCACAGAATTTAAGTCTACTTTTTTACTAAATTTAATTCAATTTTTTACGACTTTAAGCGTCTTATCTGGAGCTCTGCATACATGCATTAGTAGCATATATTGAAATATATCCATAGACTTTCTTTGGTTATTGAAGGTAAATTACTGTATAAAAATTATGGTTAGTCATTAACCAAAAAAAAGTTAAGTCTACAAACACGCGGTTAATTTCGGTTCAGTAGCAAATATCTTACAAAGGTGCGCAACTTCTCCTATAACATAAAATTTCCGTTATACGCCGTAAATTTCCGTAGTCCTCCGTAGCATTTCGGAATGACTGTCAATTGACATCATTGTATCATGCATGATAGTATGTTGCTTTGTGCTTGGGTGAAACTCACATCTTAACATCGCGTTAATTTATTAAACGCATTAATATTTGATTTCATTATGCACTGCGCCTATTGCACAAGTCTCTCTGCACAAACCAACATACACATATGCAGCATGCAATAAACGAACAAGAATGTTGCATCTGTACACATGCATGATACCATTAAGCAGAATGTAAATAGACATTGGACATCAGGCAAGATGTAAGTGTCATCAAGCATGAAAAGGTGTCTACATACTAATTGAAAGTACCATCAAGAATCATGACACAGTCACAAAGAAGGATGTAATTTTTACCTAAATACCCTTCCATATTTGTCGGCACTGTGTGTTTGCTTAATTTCACTGAAGAACGTCTACTGGTAAATCTTACAAAAAAAGTGATAAATAAGACTGAGTAGCAATTTTTTCGGCGTTGCTGTTTAACGTCAAATTTGGCCTTTCAACGAACTTCTTAAAAGCCCATTGAATTTTAATGAAGAAGTTTCCCGCTTGTAGGTCCGAATGAATTAAATCAAATTTTGCAATTGGCAATTTGGTAGAAATCCCCATAAAACATTGCACATAGCTTTCTGAAATAAACAGGCCACATTGAACGCATTCACGATATCCAACAGCTCTCTTTGCAAAGACCTATCTAGTGTTTCTTGGCCGTGTAAGATCTATAATTAGAACATCGTCACCTAAACATCTACTAATAGAAGAGCATATTTTGGGGAAACAAATTCAATAAGAGTATAAAACGTCCACGATCAATAATGTGTAGTTTGTTAAAGATATCACGGCAGTAAAAACATAGCACTTTAAAGAGACCACAATCTGGTACATTTGGTCAATTGTTGCGTCCGTGGCGGACAATACATTTTTAAAAAGAAAGCGTACAAAAAAGCAAACACAAAGTTCTTCGTAAGCTTGTTTTAATCTTAAAAACACATAATCGACAGTCATTCCAGTCAAATACAATACTAACAGTAAGCACTCTAGAGATCAAAATTGCGGATATAAATATTTAATTCAGGGATATCAAGTGTATCAAGTTCGAATTCCGGAAAAAATAGCCGGTAGTCTGGGGCATTAGGTCCCTTACAGGGATAAAAGGTAAATCCCCGCCCGAGCCGTAGCTAACTGATTTATTGTAGTCTTTCTAGTTGCAATTTCTGGTGAGTACAATGCGGAATATTACGGATATTTGCAACATGTCGAAGATTTTCGGAAAGTAGCGAAGAGGTTTTCGTCAGTTAATATTCATGTCCGTGCCGGCCGCTAACTTATCAGAATCAATAAAAAAGAACCAGGAAAAATCGGTACCGATCGCAAATTTCCGGAATTCCGATAAAGCTTCAACATAATTTGTTCTCAAATGATCGCGTACTCGAACGAATCTGTTCCTACGCCTCCAACTCCCTTTAAATCTCATCGGACGTACATTGATCTCAAAATCTATCCTTGACGACTCAAATCATATTTCCTGAATAGTTTGGCCTATTGACGTCCCTGTAATTATAACAATGGTCTTTTGGATAAACACCGCTAAGTTGTTGCAATATAATAACCGTTAAAAATAGTTACCGGTTTTCATTTAATAAAATGATTAAGTCATATTCGAGATTTCAGCGATTGCCAATATTTTGCTTTTGTTTCTCATAAGCATATGGTGCTTGGTATCTGCTATTGACTCCTATGTAGATTGCAAATATTACATAACCCTTACAGCGGCCGAGCGCAGATATCTGCATTTGGCCGCTAAAAAGAAAAATCTTTGCGCATTAATTTAATTCAAATCTCATTATCATAATCAAAATCATCATCATCGTCGTCGTCGTCACTACTACCACCACCACCATCATCATCATCATCATCATCATCATCATCATCATCTTCTTCTTCTTCTTCTTCTTCTTCCTCCTCCTCCTCCTCATCATCATTGACAACAACAGCAACACCAACTTAACATCATCATCAAACAACAATAAACATCGGTAGCATACAATGTGCTTCATCAACCATACATAATTATATGCGTTAAAACACCATAATAGAACAGCATGAATGAAGCTGTCTATTACTCTTTTATATTTCCTATACCAATATTTTTTTTCGTTAATTGAAGGACTAGTTGAAATCTTCTATAAAAGCCCTCCCACCCCCCCCCCCAAAATAAAAAAAAATAAAACATAATAATAATAACCCTAGCAAACAACAATAAACATAGGTTAGTTAGTATACACTGTGCTTTAGCAACCATGCATAATGAATGTTTATGACTTCGGACCCATGTGATCAAATTTAAAAAAGCAAGATGGTATGTATGCGGCACACAACACATAGATAATTATAGTTTTATACCTTAAACGTAGTTCATCAAAAGAAAGATAAGTTATTATCTATGTAATACTTAAATTAGGTTTATAACGTATGCATATTTGTCTAAAACTTGTGAAATGTGATTCGTAAGCCGACGACAACATTATCATTCGGACCCTTCTCCCACCTAACAATCGAGATTAAACACCTGTGGAGATCCCGATCTTATCAATGAATAAACCGGTTCAATGATGTCAAGTCAAATAAAACATACTATTACTATCCAAATAAATATCTATCAAAAAATGTAAATTGATATACCTACTTAACTAAAACTAAACTTAAACGATTAGCAATAAAATATATAAAGAAGAAGCAGGCAAAGTAGACAAATTAATTGTAACATATGTTTTCTCAGTCTCCCACTGTTGAACAATATAAATAGTATTTATCGCCACCCCAAAAGGGATCTTTATCACACGTTTGGCTCAACTAATATATAATTGTGACAGGACAAACTGTCAACAAATACCTTGTTAATGTTTTATACATAACTCCAATCAAAGGTCAACTTCCAAGGAAACTGCGGCATGTTAAAACTGTTGATTATGACAAAATGTTGTTTAGTACAAATCAGTACAATAGCGTCTGTTATGTGGCCTATACTAATCCAGTTAAATAAAACTTTAATCGCAGAAAAGTTTAGATTCTTTACACCTTTAAAGGGGCCCTTTTCACAGATTTGGCATTTTTTTTAGCTTATTCATTAAATGCTTTATATTGATAAATGTAAACATTGGATCATAAAAGCTCCAGTAAAAAATCAAGAAAAAAAAAAGGAAATGTACATTGCCAGGAGCAGGGTTCGAACCAGTGACCCCTGGAGTCCTGGCAGAGTCCTGTAGTATAAACGCTTATGCCTACTGAGCTATTCCGCCGAGTACACATTCTCGACGTATTTTATACCTTATATAAGCAATCTTCGTAGTTTCACAAAAATTTAACGACAAAAATAGAACTCTCCAAATTATTCAATCGTTTCGCGTTGCAACGCTTTATAATTTTTAGGTTTTAAAATCGTCAAAAGATGCATATAATGGCTATATTAGAGCATGGTTAATGTTCAGTATTACTGTTTCCTCACAAATATCATAACTAAAACGAAAACTTACGAATCTGAAACAACTTTTTTCAATTTTGTCAATTTACCAAAGCGTGAAAAGATCCCTTTAAGAAAATATATATAACAGTTCTTTCCTGTTTTAACAAATGATACATTTAAAATAAATTATGAAGCATCGCTAGCAATATTAGAAAGAGAAGTAGAAGGAGAATTATTATCAATAGTAGCAGTAGCAGCAGGCAGCAGCAGTAGCAGCAGCAGCAGTAGCAGTAGCAGTAGCAGAATCAGTAGCAGTAGCAGAAGCAGTAGCAGTTAGCAGTAGCAGTAGAAGTAGCAGTATCAGTAGCCGTATCAGTAGCAGTAACAGTAGCAGCAGCAACAGCAGCAGAAGCAGCAGCAGCAGCAGTAGCAGTAGCACTATCAGAAGCAACAGCAGCAGCGGCAGTGGTAGCGGCAGTGGCAGTGGCAGTAGCAGTGGCAGTAGCAGTGGCAGTAGCAGTGGCAGTAGCAGTAGCACTATCAGTAGCAGCAGCAGCAGCAGCACTGGCAGCGGCAGTGGCAGCGGCAGTGGCAGTGGCCGCGGCAGTGGCAGCGGCAGTGGCAGCGGCAGTGGCAGCGGCAGTGGCAGTGGCAGCGGCAGCGGCAGCAGTAGCAGTAGCAGTAAGAGTAGCCGAAGCAGTAGCAGTAGCGGCTTTTTGCTTTTATGTTTTAGAAGTGTTTGTCGTATAAGAAGAACGCAAGGAAGACAAATTAATTGTAACATGTGTTTATCTTAGTCTCCGTTTGTAGTAGTATTTGTTGTATCTACACAGCCATTCTTCAGTCACCTGAGGAGACATGTTTTTATAAGAGATTTAATTGTGGACCAATACATCGTGTATTAATATCAGTGTACCCACTGGGACACCACATGGGGCGAGGATTAACAGATAAACAAGGCCTTCAATTAATTATGCGCCTAGAGGCAAACAATACTATAACTTACTGATATATTTTGGATTGGGATGTGTTTGTATCTTATTTGAAATTAGCTAGCTTAATTCAAAACTAATTATAGCCTCAATATTATCACAAGAACATCATCACATATTCATTGTGCAATATATAATCATATCACCATCACAATATGCCAGAGCGTTAGTATTTATTGTGCATACATATCCTACAGCAACATTTACAAAACTTATTACAAACCAACCGCTCAAGCTTTAATTAAGATTGATTTCAATTTATATTATGACATACATTAAGATCACTGTCAATTAATTAAAAAATAGCTTGATGTTTCGTACTCAGCGATTTAAATAAAAGAAACGTTGCGTACACAATAATTGGGGTTAATAAAAAAGTCTGCAATTAAAATAATCAAATTTAAATAATACTAGATTTAGTTTCAAATTGTCGCTCAAAAAATGTATCAGTTATATCAGTTACTAGGGAATCGATTTGTTTAATCTCCGCAATCCCATAATAATTATGGTGTTTGTATGACAATTAATAGCTATTCGTCATTGAATGTATGATACTCATAAAATATTGAAACAATAACCACAACAACAACAACATATGTGATTATGTATATATCTTCTTCAGATTACTCTGTGTCATACTTTTCAAAATTATCCTCATAAGATTCATAATAATAAAATAAACACTATTGCAATCTTAGTAAAAACCAACTTAGCCGTTATGCTAATGATTTTATGTTCAGTATGCGTGTACATTTCAATATTATATAACAACAAGTGTTCACAAATACCTATGTTTAATAAATATTAAAAACATGAGAACCAATGAAGGTATTTCATTTTAATAGACTAGTTTTACCGTGTGTGTACATTCATATAAAATCTTTTGAAAATCACACTTGAGATAATGTCTTTAGGTTTTGCTATTTCTAATCGATTTAAACACCATAAAACCACCGTATTTCTCTACATTCTAAATTTTCTTACATTTCCTTTTTAAGCCAAAATATTTATGTTTTCATGATTCTAAATTTTCGGACATACGGATTTTCGTACAGTCAGTAACAGCGCTATTTTATCAGATTTTGACCTGTTTTTGCTTATCTGATGACCCTTCGGTCATGCATTTTTACAAAACCGGATTAAAGTAATAAAACAGAATCATGCCTAAGGGCAATCGACCATTACATTTGCGTACTTGGGTAAATTCCTTGTAAACCTCTAATAAGCAATGGTTCCTTCCAACAGCGTTTGAAATGATATCGTATTAAGAAAGCCAAACGTTTATTGTTTTTACTTTTTATATATTATTTCAGTTGATTGCAAAGCTGTTAAGTTGCATTTTTAAGTAAAGAACGAAGGGAACAACACAATAAAATTATGTACACTGATGTATTATTTCTACTTCAATTAAATAATTGACAAACAAACATAACACACTTGTCTCTAAATATTTTTCGTATTTAAATTTTCCAACACGAAAAACAATATCTTTAAGTGAACGGAACTTATAATTATTACGGCATATAGTAAAAGCAGAGTTGTCTGAACCATAAGTAAAATAAAAAATAAAAAATGACACAGCTTATTTTTCCCTCAAGTGTTAATGATAATATGGATAAACATTAAAAATACATAAAGTCAATTGTGTTGATTACTCGTTATTGAAAATATTGCAATGCCAATATAAGACATCTGATTAAAACAAATGTATGGTGGAATACCTAATCTGGAATACAAACTAATGATACTATTAATGCAACAACAACAATCACATCTTTTCAAGCGCAATCAGAAAACTGCTACAGCTTTGTATTAACAAACATAAATGTTTTGTGCTTATAGATTTAGATAAACTTCAAATCTTTAAGCGTGCTATGAATTGAATATAATTTATATTTAAAAGTTTTGCTACTCTGTGATAACTAGCAACAGCAAAAAGGAGATACCATTTTTTACATCATCTATTTTATTTATATTTCATTGTTTTATTTGTTTATGATCACAAGGATTGTTTGGATAACAGAGTGTGTCTAGATATACCGGTACCCTTAAAATATTTTTATGAATTGCAATTAAGCGTAGAATTAAAACAGGCCCTAATACAGACACCATTTTTATCGGAATGCGATTATAGTTTCAATAGCAACTCGTAACGCTTTTTGGATGAATGTGTAATGACTACTTTTAGCGACAAATTGACTTGGTCAAATACTGCATCTTAAACGGATAAATAAAATTGAACCATTTATTTTCAATATTATCAACATTATTATTTAGTTATTAATACATTAAGCAAAACTCTATTAATCAAAAAGATTTGATATAACATCCGAATTCACTGCAAAAATGAGCTGAGCGATAGGTTTTCGGTTGTTGAAATTGTTCATGATGAGAATGACGATGACGACGATGATGACGATGACGACGACGAGGAGGAGAACAACGACGATAACAATGACGATGATGATGATGATGATGACACTGATGATGATGATCACGACGATGACGACCATAACGATGTTGTTGGTGATAGTGACGATAATGCTGCTGCTGTTGCTGATGACGATGCTGCTGCTGATGATGCGGTGTGAGACGGGGAGGCAGACGAGACGAGGACGAGGCGACGGACGACGACGACGACGACGACGACGACGATACGATGATGACGATGATGATGATGATGATGATGATGATGATGATGATGATGATGATGATGATGATGATGATGATGAATGAGATGATGAGATGATGATTGATGATGATTGATGATGATGATGATATGATGATGATGATGATGATGATGATGATGATGATGATGATGATGATGCTTGCTGCTGAATGATTGATGCTGCTGATGCCTTTCTGATGCTGTTCCTGATGATCTGATGATTATGTTGATGATGATGAATCATGATAACGTTGATAACGATGATGTTGATGAAAATAACGATACGGTAGTAGTAAATTAACTCATTAATTGTTATTATAATACACAAGCACATGCTAATGGATCTGTATCCGCAAGGCGGTCAAATGAAAACTCACTCTTGTAAAATATGAAAAATTGAATCAAATATATAATGCGGAGTGTAAAATGTGTTCTCAAATCTAGCGAAATTGTTGCAGTACACTTTTCTACCGAAACCAATGCTTAGCCCAGTTATTTTAAAAAAATAATTTCAAATACCACGATACACTCAATTGGCTAACAAATACATTTGTAAGTTAACCTCACTCAAAAACAAGTATTTATTGAAGACAGGGCGTCAACAATGTCCGAGTTTCTTCAACGTAGCTTAAGTACCTAAAGTACCTTTCCGTTTGATTTATCGCAGGATCCTGGGTCCGCACCCACAGTCTTTTAAAGTGTCTGCCATTAAAAAAGATAATATATTGTTGTTTGTAGAATCTTTGACAGCTCATAAAAACATGTAAATCCTCAATTCGTAGAGTTTCAGTATGATTTCATTTATTTTAAAAATAAAGACGGTTACATATTTTATCACACATATATTAGTAGCTATAACGCCTATAAACATAGGACATAATGTATATTATATAAAGTAGCGCTGAAGGGCACTTTAGTTGTTCGCTGTTGTCGTCCTTGATTAGCTTGTTCGCATTGCATATGCTTATCATTGTGCACAGGCTAATCTTATTTGACGTGCATTAGCCTCGTTTTCCATGAAAGCAGCCAATATGTGCATATTTTAATGATAAACACTAGACTGGCCAATGGCGTTTACAAGCTGGTATATACATTCACTGCTAGAGCAGAATCATTTGTCGTCTGCTGCAGACAGCAGTGGTAATCGTTCCTAGCAGAGAGTTTTGGTTCTTGCCGTACTTAAGTCTATCTAAGCAACCTACTGATTTGCATTTATTACCCATCATGTCTCATGAAACCCGACTAATAAAGTGCGATAAACCGCCTTTAAGCAATTGGCACATTAACAAATAAGATACATTCCATCACCTAACCGAGAACGCGACGTCTTAATGCGCGAAACTATTACCAGAAATTGAATACGC
>NC_068361.1:87508680-87636947 GCF_020536995.1 Dreissena polymorpha | reverse complement strand
TGTTGTTTTGCTCCTCTTGACGGAGTCAGTTCGAGATGCTCCCCTTTGACCGTATACAACAATCGTTTGCGAAATTGTAACACCTTAAAATGTCTGACGACTTTAACAAAAACAATTTCAAATTAATTTGGGATGATTCAAAATGATGAAATGATGCAACAAGCAACAGGACAATATGGATGTATCCATCTAATATGTTAACAAATGAGATGGACTTGGCAACTGAGAAAGAAACCAGCCCCAGTACTAACTTTGGTTCGGATGCACCATTCCAGTAGCAATGTCATTTTCCCAATTTTAAATCATATTCCAGACATGCCTGACAATACAAAGTTCTTAGATGTTACCTCACTGATGTCGGTGATTTCATTATCCAAATTAAATAAAACTGTGCGAAGCGAAAACCTTGTCTGCCATAAACACATTAAAAAATCTATTATGTCAAAGCTGAAAGAAAGAAATCCATTACATAGAACCAACTCTGCTTGAAGAGTATTTGACCACTTTCCTGTTGTCCCTTAAAAAAAATCAAATGGTACTGATTTCAAACCAAGCTCCCTCCGTGGCATCATCGCTTGTGTGGACAGGTACCTGAAACGACATCGCTATGGATGTTCAGTCATGACAGGGACTGGAGCCCAATTATCACTCACAAGGGACGTCACCATGCAAAGAAAAAATCTAAGAAACAGGTAAAAATTAAGATGCACGGCTATAACTAAAATAAATTGTCAAAATAGCGTATTGAACAAAAAAACGCATCCATTTATGACAAAATTGGGGAAAAAAAAACAAGTTTAGTCTGTACGAAACTATACGCTGGCGACATAACTTTACAATTATAAATAAAAGTCGAATAATCACATTAAACAGTAAAATCTAGGCCTATGACAGACAGAATACTAATATTAAATTAAAAATATAGTCTAAACGTTGAATGAAACAGTATAATAAATGTACATCACCAAATAAGGGTCAGGGAAACCGTTCTAGGGAGGCCCATCGCTGAGTGATACCGACATTGATCTGCTCTGGGAGAAGGGATCCTTGTCATCGAGTCTCCGAAGGCCTTTCTTAATACAATTTGGTTGAACAACTGCCTTCATTTCATCTTGCGAGTAGCCACGGAGCAATACAATTTTGCTCATTATTTTGCACCCCGCTTTCACAAAGTACATCCGCTTCAACTTAAATGCTGTCTTTTATTGTTGTTCATATCCGACGTAAAAATGAAGATTCTTGTATCTTGTATCTTGTTAGGTGGGGAGACGTTCGCCTTTGTGTGGACGCGAATGGTGTGGAATATCTCGAGTTAAACGTGCGCTAAACGAAAACACGCACATGAGAGAACATCGCTGACATAAGAAAAGTGTCTCCCAAGATGTTTGGCACGTCTGGACCAAACCATCCTGTGTTAATTTACAGGCTGCAATCGGATATGCGTCCATCTGTTTTTTCTTCAGATCAGCACCCTTTCTACCTGGCAATACGCACAATTGACCTGCATCACAGTGGTTCTTGCTTCAACAATTGGATGTCAACAAGGTAGGTCAGATGCTGATGTCATGGTAAAAGACGCCGGCTTTTCCGAGCACAAGAGAATAACGAACCACTCATTTCGCAAATTTTTGGTCAAAAACTTTGAAAAACAAACATTCCACCAACTGAAATCATGGCCATAAGAGGGCACAAAAATGTCCATTCATAACCAGTCATTCGACTATATCCGTTGAACAGCAGCAAAGTGTTCCAACATTCTTAGCCTAGACAACCACTGTCTACCGTTGAACAAGTTCATATGATGTTCACGCACCCCAGTAACTTCACCAGCAAATGTCTTCTCTCGTTCGACACAACTTTGCCTCACAATTCTTTGGTGCCACTTTCTATATTCAAAATTGTAACGTATATAATTAGCTTAAATCCAAGTTATCATTGTTATTTCGTCACGAAATAACCACATATTATAACAAAGAAACAAATATTATCACCTTGTGATCGAGTTGATAGTTTGATATCGAAAGTGAATTGTGTGTGGTGTTAGGCTGCGTTTTGAGCAAATGTAGTTCCTTGTTTATAACAACTAAATGTTATATTTATGTTATAAACGTGCAATTAATATGAATAACATTGAAATTTTTTACGCACGACTCTTTTTCACAGAACGATATACTGATTTTTAAAATGATTATTTGATCAGCGCTTATTTTTGAACGCGGAATAATACATGGACCATGGTAACACTGCAGGCATTATCAATGCAACAAACACTCATGAAAACTATTTTTGGTTAAAAAAAGTTTACTAAATAAAACGTGGGATAATAGAATAAAAGGTTAGTGTTGCTTATAGATCAGGTTTATCGTGCTCGGCACGAAGACGAAAAAGCACTCGCCAAGGCTCGTGCTTTTTTTGTTTTTAAGCCTCGCATGATAAACCTGATCTATAATCAACACTAACCCTATTGTTCTCTATGTCTTAGTAGAGCAGTATGATTGTTTGGGAATAATTAGTTTGGTTAATAGGGATTAAGTTTTGTATTTAACATGTCACTAAATAAATTAATGGTATTCCTATAAGCTTCGATGGATTATTAGAATCCATAAAAAGTGTTGAAGAGTGCAAGAAGCATGCGGTGGTTGAAAAGACGACCTGCGCGAAATTAAATGGCAAACAATTAAGGTTTACTCCGGTGTCTTGATATTTGGTAACACATTGTATTGCCATTAGATTTCTTAAATATGCTAAATAAATAAATAGTTGATATGTAGCAAGACTGATATAGATATGTGTATACTAAGAAAAAGGAAAATAGTATTGTTGAAGTAATGTGAATTAGAACATTTTGATGCAAATAAAATTTATACGTTTGCAAATGAAAGAAATCACTACAACTATAAGTTTTCTTAAGTAATTAAAGTATAGTAAACATCAAAAATATCTTTTAAGATATCAAACTTACATTAAAATAGCAGGTACATAAATAATATAAGGTTGCAATGTTGTACGGATTGAAGAGAGACTGTACGGGATGTTTAATATTCTTTAAATTACGTAAGAAAACTTATAGTTTTAGTGATTTTTTCATTTTCAAACGTATTAATTTTGTTGCATCCAAATGTTCTATTCACATTACTTCAACCAATTCTTTTGTACCTTTTTAGTTAGTATTACACATATCTATATCAGTTTTGCAACAGTTCAACTCCTTATTTATTATCATGCTTAAACAATCTAATTGCAAAAAACCTTTTTGCCAAATATCCAGACACGATAACCTTAAATTGTTTGCCCACTTAATGTCTCGCAGGTCGACTTTAAAATCACCACATGCTTCTTGCACTTTTCAAACTTTCTATGGATTCTAATAATCCATCTAAGCTAATCAAATACTATGTATTTAGTGAAATGTTAAATATAAAAATAATCCCTATTAACACACTAATTATTCAGAAAGAATCATACTGATCTACTAAGACAATGATTGGCGTCGCATTGAAGTGCGGCGACTAGTATGTAATACGTTTTTTTCGCTTATGGGAGGAGAAATTATTTACGGATCAATGTATAAATTTTTGTTGTCAGAATATCTTGCATATTGATGATTTGAGTGTGTGTAAATTAGTGTAAATCATTATGCATTTGTGCCTATTATATTTACTACAACATTTATTGCCAATAAGCAAAGCTAATTCTTTTAATTAGTACTGATCACAGAGACTGGACAATAATAAAATATCACAGGGAATGGGCAAATTCGCGAACCGGTGAAATTTTCTGATTTTGTATAAAATCAAAACTTCTTGTTCCACTATCCTAGCAACCACTTTGTTGCTAATAGAGGCGCTATAGAGCTTGAAGCGCGACACGTATTATTAATTGTAATAATGAGTCTTGATAAAGGAAGTAGCCGCTTATCAATGAGGAGCACCATCACAGCAACCCCAGTCTCATTACTATCAAGCCTCCTACATTTTTTTTTAAGAACCACATATAGAAGGCGGCAGGCCTGCCCCGTATCTTGCCAGTGGTTTTGACCCTTTTGTATGGACCCTTAAACCCCGCTCACTATCCAGCGTTAAAACTTCCGGGTTTACATTTAAACCGACTAATAATAGCTATTAATATCTTAGTTAGAAGCGGTTCCGTAGTGTAGTGGTTACACGCTCGCTTCACATGTGAGAGGCCCAAGGTTCGAGCCCCAGTAGAATCAAATTATTGTATTTGTGTTCTATGTTAACTTTTTTGTTTTGATGTAGACATTTTAGTTTAAATAAATATGCTGTTTTATTGTAACCATTTTTGTTTTATTATGCCCATGAAATATATGTGTGGGGGGGGGCGTGGTTCGTAAACACATTAAAACTTTTACAGTGTTTTCATATCAATGAGTACTCAACCCATATCGTAAATGAGCAACGTAAGAATAAGTTCAGAATGATCACCCCTTGAAGTTGAGAAAAAATATGAAATTACGCTTACACTATGAAGCAGATTTTTTAAAGCCTACACAGTTCGGTTCCATTAATGAAAACTGCACATGGATGCCAGTAATAAAAGGAAACCAATGTAAATAAAATTAACTATGATATATTTGGGGGTTACAACACAAAATAATAGATAATGGTTATTTGGGGGTTATAACACAACATCATAGATAATGGTTATTTGGGAGTTATAACACACAATCATAAATAATGGTTATACCAGTATCTTTTTCTATATTTTTTTAAATAATCGGCCAATATATTAATATTTACAGTAGAAAAAAATCGTTCCATGTAACTTCATTAAGTGTCTTTTACACTGAAATTCCCTGACGCCCTTTGATGCTTTGCATCAATACTTATCTTGTACAATCTTGTAACGTTGAAATGCCAACATCACCGTATTCAGGCTCATGGTCGAAGGGGCTCCCCAGTGAGCACCGGGAGCGAGTTGTTTAGCCTCGGCTTGATGAAGTAGAGCGCTTCTTCATCGGATTGTGTCCTTGGTGTGGTACTTGTCAGATACCACATTATCCACGTGTATTTGAATCTCTCGTTTAAATAGAATAGCTTTTAAACCGAAACAAAAGTGCTTTCCCAGATAGCATGTAGCTAATCTGGCCCGTCCCTTAACGCAATTGCACAAAACACGGTTTCCCACTGACAGCTATTTTAGAAGTTCAATATACTGCACCAACTGCGTCATCGACATTCCATCTGGCTTTGTCTTTTTACCGATAAAACCACTCCGACTCTTGAATTAATTACATTACAACCGTTAGAGACACCGTTAATTGAAGAGAATAATAGTCAACTGGCCCGCTTTAAGATGGCCAAATTATTCATAATGGTAGTATCATTGCTCTAAGAAGTCAACACAATTCGATCGAAATAGATTTGTCAGTTATTTAAAGCGCCATATCTGGTATCATATTTATCGAATACCAAGACACAATGTTCCATTCATGAGTTGTATTTAAATGCATAGTTAAAGAAGCCTTTTCACGTTAAACATTAAAATCCAAAGGGCGACAATGCGATAGTGCGATAAGACGATGGCGATAATGCGATAGTACGATGGCGACAATGCGATAGTACGATAGTGTTACTATCGCGTTGTCGCATTGTCGCCATCGTAATATCGCATTATCACCATCGTACTATCGCGTTGTCGCATTGTCGCCACCGTTCTATCGAATTGTCGCCATCGCACTATCGCATTGTCGCCATCGTACTATCGCATTTTTGCCATCGCACTATCGCATTGTCGCCCTCTTGATTTTAATGTGTAATCAAGATGGCCCTTACGGTATTCCGTGCATTTTCGTTGCAAGTATGATACTTGTGAGGAAACAGTAATACTGAAAATCATAAAGCGTCTCAACGCAAAACGATTTAATAATTTGGAGACTTTTGTTTTTGTCGTTGTATTTTGTGATACTACGAGGATTGGTTATATAAAGTATAAAATACATATCTCATTTTATGAGCACGAATGGCCGAGTGGTCTAAGCGATAGACGTTTACTCCAGGGGTCTTGTTTCGAGCCCAATTGGCGGTTCCTTTTTTTTTAAATTGTATTCTTGTGTTTTACCGGTGCTTTTCAGATCCGATGTTTACATGTGTCAACATAAAGCTTTTAATGACAAACTTTAATACATGCCGAAATCTGTGAAAAGACCCCTTTAATATACGCTTAGAGCTTGTTGAATGCAATTTGTATCATTAAAAAAACGAAAACAGTAATGTGCAAAAGTTTATTGTTTCTAACTTTATACATACATTACAAACAGTTTTGTGCATTTATTAACTACGTGTATTTCAAAAACCATTTCGAACTCGAAGTGTGACACTGGTTGCAAAATTGTGCATTAGTATACTAAACATACTCTAAATTATTTCCTATATGGCCCTTTTTCAACATACCAAGGATTATGAACACAACTTAAGTACGTTTTGAGTTATCGCAGGATCCAGATTCGGACGAACAGACTGAACTATAATCTGACAGACAGACAGACGAACCAGAGCTTAACTAAAAGTATTTCCCGGATACATCGCTAGCGAGCTTATATAATCAAATTGTGAACACATACTCAAGTTAACAAAACAATCTTGACAGAGCAAAACAGAGTATAAATACGTTTTCCGTTACATTGAATACATTATACATAAATATGAATTTATAACAAGTCTTTATTATAAACTTAAGTTTACAGACAAAGATCCCAGTGTTTAACATGATATATTGCCGTCAGAAACTTAATATACCATACATCTTAACAGGTTAAAAAGGGAATTGTACGTATAAATATGTTTGAATTTTATGTGTTGTTCAAACAAGGGATGCAACGAATATTTGGTAAGTTAGTGATTGATAATCGAAGAAGTGTGAACCAAGTTCAGGATGTGTAAGGCTTAATTGTAATAATATATTGATTCACTTCCCCTGTATTATTTTTTATCCATTTATTTAATTTAACATTTGATTTGGTAATTATATATAAGAACCCAACTCGATACCCTCAGGTCACGCCACATATCACGATGCATTGCTTCTCTCGCTTTTTAGTGCGTGTTCATGTATTATTTAGTGCGTGTTGATGTTCGTTAGAACGTGTTCATTTATTATTTAGTGCGTGTTCATGTATTATTTAGTCCATAACAAATGCTATATTTATCTCACACTGTGTTCCTTCACACATTAAACCATTAGTACTGTTCAGGATAACGATGCCTTCCCAATCCACATACTTTTGGTATTCCTTGGTAAATGTATTAATTACCAAATCAGCATAAACAATTTGCATGAGTTCAATCAACATATGTTGCTTTTCAAAATGATATCAAGACTAGCAAACAATTTTTCCTAAAAACTTTAATTTTAACTTAACAGTGGTTTATTTAACCAAATTATTGAATAATAGACTCGGCGTATTGTTTCGTTGGAGCCTGGTAGACGATGGGTTTATTCCTCATATTACCAGATGAAAATCAATAGTATAACAATGATAGTATAAAATTGAGCTATATACTATCGCTATTTCTAGATCAGATTTGGGTTTTCCCAAAAATTGGAGAATCTGTTTTGTCAACTACGGAAAAACAAAATCGTCAACATAATGCGATATTTAATCATTTTAAATGAAATATAGGGAGGAAATAATAGGATACATAGTGTATTATGTGAGCTTTGTATAAAAATCAACTATATAATTCTCGGCTAGAATCACTTTACCTCGGTTCTAAGCCTCGCATGATAAACTTGATCTTTATCCAAAACTCACATCATACTTTTTATATATATATGAAAAGCAAAAACAGGAATCTCGCCAATATAAACCAAAACATGAAAAGAATATCAAAATAGGATCCACATCCTGCTACATTTAAGAAAGACCTTAAATATTCATTTGCACCAATCCGACATCCATTTAATCTATACCAATGAATTCATATTAATTTACATATGACATATGTATAATGCACACACAATCAAATCAGTTGTTTAACTTTGTAAATCCCTTCAACGGTCATTCTACTTGCTTTAGAATTTGCGCCTGGTGTGAACTTTCCCAGACATCTTCTTTTGCTCTATCTTCTTCTGCTCGGTTTGTGGCCGTCCCAAACTTGGAATTGAAACCTTACGTGATGTATCTCCTTAAAACAATAAGTATTAATTATGTAACCACCGTGCAAACGCCAAATCAATCATGTTATACAATATTAATAATAAATCGATTCACGTATACACGTCTCATAAAAAATATGTATAATAATCGGTGTCATTAGCTTTCACTAGAATCCAGCACCGTAATAACGGGACTCGACTTAACTTTACCGTTTTAATTGATAATTATGTTTCTGTAACGCTATTTTGACGCTTATTTTGAAATAATTACTTTTATGACTGCATATGAACTAATTGTACTAAATAAGTGGTGTAATTGATATGGTGTACGCCTAGCGACCAGGCGGTCACGGGTTTGATTCCTATTGTGGGAGCGTTTCCCAAAAGACACGAAAAACTGGTTCTAGATCCGGAACACGGACTCGAGAGTGTTTTAATAAGCCTGAGGCTTTCGATGCAATGGAGCTAATATAAATAGGTTTAACATATTTTTTTCTTAAGTTTGGGAAGACCACGGCCATCACGTGACCTGCCCTAACCAATACAATCAAGCTTTCTGAACTACTTAAAGAAAATACATAATAAGATGCATCTTACAGGTCGGAAGTAGACAACTTACCATTTTTGCCTCGGCCTCCATCCATTCCGTTATCAGGTGGTCCTGATTTTTTTTGCCCTTTTTGCCCCCTAAACGCGTTGTTCTGGTCGCAGTAGTCAATGAATCTAAAAGTAATATCACAAGATGTTTAAGATGCAAAGAGGATGAATGGCTTTTAAAAACGGAAGTGCATTACGGTGCTTTTAAGACATTCGACTATATGTACAGCAATCATGGCTCAGATTTATAGGGCTCATTTAGTATTTTGTTTAGTAAAAATTATATATAGAATAGAAAAAATGGTATCAGTATAGTGAGACATCTTCTGTTAAACTCTCTTGTTTCCTCATAAAGGTAAGTAACCATTTGCCTATGCAATAAGCTTAGTTGATCCACTCGATTATCAGATAGTCTGTCATAATGCTTCATGATTATGACATACTGATATCGTATCATGGTAGCTACTTATTTGAAGGATGACGTATTAAACCATAACATTGTGGTCAATTTTTCGATGTAATAGTTTTGACCAACTTGTTTCTTTGCATCGCCTCAATCAATGTTTTACAGTAATCATGCCCTAAAACTAGCTTGAACAAAGTTGTAAGTAGCTTTAATAGGGTGTATCTGACCTAAATAAAAGCCGTCGTGATGAATCATCTATCCAAAAATAATCAAATTATAATTTGCCACTTACAGTTGATTGCAATATATACATTCCTGAAATTAAAAACATTACTTGGAAACGTATAAAAAGTCCAATTTATTGTATATAATCCCATGTAAGTTTCAGCCTTTTCCTTGAAACTAAAGAAGTGCCCATAAAAGAAAATATAATTCATTCATTTCAAAAGATATAGTGTATAGATCAAAGTACTGACAGTACTGATGTGACGATGCTTTTGAAGAGGATGGATATAAAAACATCAATTTATGTTGATCTACATCATCACAACAGGGTTCGCCAAAACCGTCGGTTCGCCGGTCCTGACGGGCAAATTTTTCTCAGGACCGACACGGATGAAAACTGGTTTCAAAAAGATCACTCAAAGTGTATAATGTGCTATTGGATTAAAAGAAGGTAAATGCGTTTTGTTCAACTTCTGTCTCAATCCTTTTTTTGTTACCTCCATTTTGATGTTTTGATGTTTAAAATTGGATTATAATTGACTATCACATGCGAGTTCAAAATCAACGGTCTTTGTTTAAAAAGCAACCGGGTGCGTTCGCCATTTTGTTTGTTCCATTTAATTTCTCCACAACAAAAACCGCATGAAAACTTGTTTCAACAGGCATTTGTTAGCATTTCTGTTAAATAGTTTCATTATTATATTGTTCTGGGAAGGATATATTTTAATTGACATACCAACAATTTCTGAAATCAAACGTAGTTTTTCCACCCAATGTACTATATTTCGGATAATTTAAAATACGGACATGTGTTAATTTGCTGTTGATAGATTGTATCATTATGTTTTGTGTTATTTCAGACAACAAGAATGGATGGTGGTAATTATCATGAGCCTTTCTATCAAGTAATAGGTGTGAAAGACATTAATTTAATTGAACCTGGAAATCAATCACCTCAGTTAAGAGAAAATATTTTAACAATAGGTGTTGTTTTAGAACTTGGGAAATTGGTTAATAAACAGAAATTGAAGTCATCCAAAGTAGTGTGAATGGGTGTGTGCAATTAAGTCAAACTTGATTGGATGTCACCCTAATTTTTCAAGAACACGGATTTGTAGAGCTGTGAAGGCTAAAAACAGTTGGACGTGCCTTTGGTTTATATGTGGTTTATTATTAATATAATAATTGATTCATTATATCGACTTTGGACATGTTTTTATTGTATTTAAATTTGATCAAAACCAATTAACACCTAAAATGTACTTTTTTTTGTTGTGTTTTCTGTTATAGTTTAGTCGGACAGTGGGACTGACAGAAACTGATTCGGACTGACCAAATTTTCAAGTCTGTCAGTCCAAATGACTGACAGATTTTTCAAGTTTTGGCGAACCCTCTCACAATTGTGTATGTGGGTTCGAAAAAAAATTTGGTACGAACATTTTGGGAACGAAAAAATTATTGTTATGAAAAAAATTAGAGTACGAATAAAATTGGGTACGAAACAAAATTTGGGTACGAAAAAAATTTGGGTACGAAAGAAATTTGGGAACGAAAAAAAAATTGGGAACGAAAAGAATTGGGTACGAACAATTTTTGGTACGGAAAAAAAATGGGGGTACGGGGACGTAGTACCCCTGGGGAACTTGACCCACAATCGCAGCTTCTTGGCTCTTTCCGTCAAACATCGGATATGTACCTCGAAGGCAATAGTATGAATACAATTTATGGCGTACCATTTGGGATGAACGTCAACAAGACCTAGTAGGTGAAAAAGAGAAATGTACTTTGACGTACAATAGGTACGTCGAAGTACATTTTTTGCACGTTGACGTACAAAATTGTAATTCGAAGTTTAGTCTTTACTGACACTTGAGAGTTAGCCAATCAGAAGACGTCTTACACCTGTTGCTTTTAGAGATATTTGACATTGACCAGTATTATTAGTATTATTTAAACCAAAATTATGCGACTATCAACCGCTAACTAATAGATATTGAGCGTATTTATTAAACATTATTATAATTATTTATACCAAATTATGCGACTATCGACCGCTAACTCATAGATAGTGTGAGTATTTATTGACTTGGCGTGGTGGAATTAACCTCTGACTTATGCAAATAATGGTTATTAGTAACACAAAAATACAACCAAACTTGGGAGGTAATTATACATTTTTAATCCCGTAATCGTTTGGTAACTGTTTGGTTACCGTTGGAAATTTCCTGCAAAGTAATGCGCTGGACCGTGATATTCCGCCCCGCATGGTCAATAAATACTCACAATATGCTTGATAATTTTTTTTTTAAAGGAAACCTTGAATCTAGTTCAAATGGGTATATAATCTATTTCAATGCATTAAATACTCGAAACTTCTTTGTAATATTTTTTTCAATTTTGATATAAAAATAGATTTTAAACATTTATTATGAATAAATCTGAAGGAAAAGCGGTTCATGAGACAAGTGTTTTGATCGGCTGTTAAGAAAATTTGTACATCGAAGTAAAAACATGTACTTCGAAGTACAAATTGTACTTCGACGTACAAATTTACACTTCGAAGTGTATTTTATTTTGTACGTCGAGTACAATTTTTGCACTTTGACATACATATTGTACGTCAAAGTACATTTCTCTTGTAACCAAGTAGGTCTTGTTTACTTTCGACCAAAATGGTACGCCATACACATTTCGTAAGCGGTAATGCGGTCCTACCTATGCACGTCAAAATGTACATAAGCGAAATTTGTAAACAAAGGGGTAGCCTGTCAAGAATGTTTGAATTAATGACGAAAATCGTGTATTGATGTAAGTTTATTGAAGAAATGTACAGAAAATATGTTAAATAAGCAATAGCGATATTGTTCTAAGCCACATAATTGTTGATAGTTTGATATCACAAAATGTTTAGTGAAAGTAGAACCGTCAACAATGACAACCTATCAATTTGTTGTTTTTGCTGGCACGAGAGGGCGATTATGCTATATGTGTTCACATTTTGTACCAACGGCTTTGCCAATGACCTTTATAGTATGGATGGCTGTGTTATCATTTATTGCTATCATGTAACTGCATGATTGTGCATATGTTTACAATACACAAAGCATAAATAATGATATAAATATACTGATTGAGCTTATAATAATCTGATAACTATAGCCAGATCAATTAAGTACAGAAAATATAATTTTGTGTCCTGATTTCATGAAGACTTGAGATATTTATGTACATAGATATGGGTTGATCCACAAATGAAAAGTATTTTTGATCTGTGTTCGGTGCAGGCTCTTTTTCCATGACTGTGAAAGTTAAATTTTCATGTGAAAAGGATGTCAATTTTTTCCGAAGTATGTCATTCTACCATTGAATAAAATGAACTGCTCTGCAAATAATTTGCCATTTTGATAGTTGTTTGTAAGGTGATCAACAGGAGATGACCAGGGTGCCAGATAAAAGGGAAAACATTTGAGATCTGGTCAAGGCTTCATATAAAAGTGGTTAAATGGTAAACATTTTATATCTGGCCAGCGCTCAAGAGAAAATGTGTACATTTCAGAAAATTTTACCATTTAAAAATGTTTAAATACCGCTTGACTAAGGCTCTTAATTCATCTAGCATGAACACTTGTACTATATCTTTTTAACACTAAAAAATAATATTTAATGTACAAATTTAATCTACCAATGTGTACAGCTACTACTTAACATATATTTGACTGTATTGAATGTAGGAACTAGCTAAAATATCCATTAGAAAAAAGATCAGGGGGTGAAATATTCATTGCCTGAAGCTCTGACGCTGGAGCTATGTTTATATATCTTGAAACACGCTGATTAAACAAGTAAAGCAATACAATGATACAACAGAGGGAAAATCATCCCCTCTTAAAAACATGATACATATATATGTATAATATTTTTGGATCTGGATCTGGATTGGTACACAGCAGGACCTTTAGGAATGCGCACTGCGGGAGAGAGATGGGAGTGACTTACATTTTGGATTTAATTAAATCACTGAAATTCATCAGTGAAGTTACCGTATGATCTCATTTGATATAGATGTACATGATTGTATCAAGCAACATAATTAAATAATTATCAGTATAAAGTACTGTCATGATTT
Organism: Dreissena polymorpha; assembly: GCF_020536995.1. Taxonomy (NCBI): domain Eukaryota; kingdom Metazoa; phylum Mollusca; class Bivalvia; order Myida; family Dreissenidae; genus Dreissena; species Dreissena polymorpha. The sequence continues at coordinate 87,623,475 of NC_068361.1, read as the reverse complement.
CAGTATCATTTAAATGATTTCAGTCAAGTTTATCATTCATATACATTAATTTTGTAAATATTATCAATATAAGTATACTAGATGCAAACATATTTGAAATAATACAGTTTGATATACTGTATATAATGTAACTTCTCATCCAAGTAGTCAATCACACCATTGCAACAGAGCCACATGGTGTGCAAACGCACCAGCAGACAAGTCAAATGCCTTCTGACTTAGTGCAATTCTACTATTCTACTATTTATTAACATCTACATTAGTTACAGATACATGTTTACATTTGTATGTGTTTGAAAAAATGTATAACCTTTAATGACATCATCTGACCATGCATGTTCTAGATTTCAAAATCAAGGCCCTTTTCTGACACATTGGTAACATTAACGCTTAATTGTTACCAGTCTTCTGAATTTTTTTTTTTTTCAAAATATGAAATGAAATCTAAATCGGGCACTGATTTTTCTTGTTTTAAAACAGTCATAGATCAGTTGTGTCCTCTCGGTAATGACCCATTTTTGCTTACTTGTCACAACCTTAAAACTTTCCACACTTCTATAATAGCAATTCTGGATTTAGGTGATCTTCAATGGTACATTTACACTTTAGCTCTGTCCCAAGAGTGCCGGTAAAGTCAAGTCACATGTTTCAATCTAGGCCATGTCAAACTCAAAGTGTCAAAGACAAATGAAAGATGCGTTCATTAATAATTGACCAATTGTTTACTACTGCAGTGAGTTTTTGTATAATATGACTGATGACCATCATGTGAGAGAAAATTCACATTTTCGTTAGTATATCAGGTTTAGCAGCCTTTTAGATAACAAAGTTGGCTAGTTTTCAATGTCGCTTCTGGGGATCAAACCCGCAGCACAACCTTCTGCAATCAAAGACGACACTCTACCAATAGGCTTTAAGGAAGATTCTGAAAATTTTCGATCCCTCGTCAGAGCGACCAAACCAAACTCGGTTTTATTGAGTCAGTTAATGAGAGATAATGCAACATCTCTCACGCCCCCTAGCATCGCCTTAAGCAGTATTCAATTATCAACACGAAAGTGCTGTAGTCATTGATCCCGCGGGAGCAGAAAAAAACACTTGATTAATGTTCGAAATAAAATCATTTGATTAATGACAATACTATTATTTGAGCCAGGTCACAGGGAAAGGGCAGTCTAATCAGTACCCAATTAAACGATTTGTTATTGTCAGAAAACCGCTTTTAAGCAAACAGAGCGACTGCACGCTGATCTGGATCCAAACTGGCCACAGTCGCCTTAATGTATCTTTTACTGTGACACAGTTCGTTTGACTTGAAAATGATATCAAATACTAAAATAGAAAGAAGAAATAATACAAACCAGTAATTTGAGTAAAGACTTTGTAATCAATGTTTTCAGGACAGCTTGGTGATCTGCATATCCCATGTGATCTGTTGATATCTGGTATCATAGTCATTAAATAAGTTGCAAAATGCTCGAATACAATTTACAAAGCAAAATGTGACTTAAATTGATAACTAAAAATTCCAGTTTTGCCGTGTCAAGCTGTTAAGATCTAGAAGGTCCTGCATTCACATCGAATATATTCTTTGAATTCAATCCATTGTTAACATTAGCGGAGATTTTGTTAAAAAAATAACTCATATATCCTGAATGACAGTTTCTAAATAGCCAAACAAGCCGATGTATGCTGTAAAAAAGTTTTGACACGAGTGTGACCATTCTCTAATGGGCGCGGCCATTGTTGTATGTTGAGGCACGAACAACAACACTGCTGAAGAATGTTATCAATTCTCATCAGCGAGATATGCTGATTAGAAAAATCGAGTTATCTCAATCGGACTGGCTCGGTCTTTTACATAGCTCGCCATTGTGAAGAATTGTTTCATGGTGTGATAACTTAGACGAGCTGCTGAACGAAGCATCGTCAAAAACACATGAATGCAAATATTCCTAAACGTGATTATCGAAATGCTGTACGTCCTGTGTGGTTAACATCTTTTTAGAATGACTGTTTTGGAATCAAGTTGATATGTAGATGAATGATCATTGATCCACAAATCATACTTTAGAGGAAAGTATTTATGTTATACAATGCAGGACATGAACGTTTTGAACAAGAGATACTTGTATATCATGTTTGCACTTAAATGATTACATGCACATCGAAATGATTTAAATCACTAACAGTTATAAATCAGTCTGCAATTGAATCAAATATTAAATGTATGGAACATGCATTTGGTAACACGTTGGAAGATGATTTAATGCAAGAATACATATACTGAAGAACGCACTATGATTCATCTAATAATTAGCAATATGGTGTCAAATTGATGGTTTTAAATCGTTATTGAAAGGCTGCATAAAGGATTTTTATTTCGTAACGATATAATTTCATTTAAAGTGGAGTAAAAATGGGGTGACCACAAAATCCATAGGCGACTTCCTCTCCTTTTAAGTTCAAATTTTACCACTTTGAAATATCGTTGGTTAAAGTGCAGTGAAGATATCGCGCGAAACGAAAACGGTCTACAATCCAACCGACAAACGAACAGGTGAACAGCATTATTATCCAGCGTCGTCGAATCGGGTGGGAGGTAGATTTATAACCATACAGGAACTACGAATTTCAAGATAAACCAACAGGTGAGAAGACCCCCAACGGACTTGTGAAAAACAACATAATCCCACTTCGTCGAATTGGGGTCATATTTATGACCATACAGGAATAAGGAAACTGAAAACAGGAGACCCCCTCCCCACGGGACACACTCACGTCTTCCAGCAAGAATCCTGTTCAAGCGTTATGGGGTTTCCAATCACAATCAATAGAGCTCGAGCACGTGTCATGGCTACGTTGAACCGCTAAAACAAAAATAACAAGAATGCAGTTCATCATCCTTTCTTCGTCGTCTTTGGATTTCTATCTAATTGCCAAATCTATTCTTACTTTTAGTACAATAAAAACGCAAAGGTCAAACGAAACTATTGATGAACCTCGGCTACACTGGGAAAATAAATATTGAAGAAAACAACACAATCGCATCATTTGTTTAAATGTACTTTGCTCAAATATATTTGTTCACTTGTTTCACGAGTAATCATCACGCGATTGTTATATATATCCATGGTACGAGTTTGTAATGAAGTTATAATGAAATTCAGAGTGTTGGTGTCTTATAACAAACATACCTTTGGGTTACGCAGAAAGCCTAGGTTGAATACCATGTCTATGTCCGTGTAGGCAGAGGTCATGTCACTGCGCACGGCGGATATGATTATGATCTTGAACTCTTGACCTTGGAACTCCTCGACCGACCCCACAGTTATTTCATTTTGGTTATCAATATGTCTCTTAGCTAGCAGCATTTGCCTTATCTTGGAAACCTTTGCCCATGGAAAGAATTGTCACCATATGTATAACACCTATCATTTTCGTTTTAAGTATATTAGCCAAAACATTTATGATGACACAATATTAAAACAGCGACAGCAGCACAAATATCGTATATTTAGAGTTTTGTATTAAACGTGATGATTGAAATGTATCAATATAAGTAATTGTTATACAATACATACATGTTTAGCTTTTTCTGAGTTTCATCATTTTAAATATAATGTGTATATGCATTTCTATTTTAAGTAGTGTATGCAATTATATTTGTTTTCGTACAAGTTAATGCTGATAAATTACATGTAGGTCTATTTTTAAAACGAAAAGTGCTGGATCAAACAAAAATGTCTATTGTATTTATCAACTCACCTGTTTCTTATATGGGGCGATGATTCCAATATCAGAGGGTTGTAATTTTGTTTCTTTTTTCTTCTTCAGCAATGCGGTCAGGTACATATCAATCTGCGCTATTTCATCTCTGTAAAGAAGAGCAAAATATAATCAAGAAAAAAGGCAAACATATATGCATTATATCAAATCGCATCATAAGTGAAATAGGTTATGAAATAATATCATTTAGAACATCCGGTGTTAGAGATCATTGAAGGTATAATGGTAACAATTTTGCATACGATTTAAGTTAGTAACCTAGTTATGTTTTTAAATTAAAAACCAGATTTATATATTGTAAAGATAAACACACTGACCAACTTTCATCAAGTGTTATACATAAATGCCCCTAGCTTGGTAGGAAGGTTTTTAGGATTAACTGGATGACATATTTTCTTGACGCATCTGAAGCAGATTTAAACTTTGCCAAGATGTAAAGATAATGAAGTTATACTTTTTTACCGAGTTGAATTAAGACTGACTCGTGATTGTGGCCCCTATAGTGGTTAAAAGGCTTTTGTAAGATTTGCCTAGTGACATGTTTGCAAAAGAACACAACCTCGAAATCGACCTTGATATCGTAAAGATTTACATTAATGTTCAACTAAGATTGTGTCGAAAAGGTGGCCTACAGAGTGGCTACAAAGTTTTTCTAAGATTTGACCAAGCGACTTATTTTTACGCACGTTACCAAGATTCATTTTTTATGAATGGCAGTGTGACCTAAGTTTTGGACGCAAGTTTCCCAAATGCTTTTCGCCTATATATTGTCAAGATAAGCATTCTGAAAGTTTTTCATCCAGATTGGATTAAATCATTGACATCCTTAGTAGTAACGAGCGAAAGGTTGACGACGAACACCGCAAAATACACGACGACGGACCAAGGGTGATCACAATAGCTCAATGCCAAAAATGAAACTAACCTGTTAAACCACGATGGACTGTCACCTTCACGTTCCTCTGTTCCAAACACTGAGTGAAACATCACAGGAAACTTCTTGTTTGGCAACATATCCCAGTCAAGCATGCAGTTTAAGACTTTGGAGTCGCCACATGCCTCTAGCTGATTGTCGTAAAACATGCGCCTTGGGATTTCCAGTATGCTGTCATGTGACCGGTAGTTTCGGATAAGTTTTGTGATGTAGCGTTCGTCAAACGGCTGGGTTTTGTACATCTCGATATCGGACATCATTCTCTCCATTAGAGAAACAGCTATGGGGAAATAAGTTAATACAATGACACGTTTGGCTCAAGTATATAAAAACAATTCACAGGATATGACGAAGAGTTCTAGAAATATATATTGTATGTAGCTGTCACGGGGAAACAATGTATGAAAATGTCGTAGCAAAATCCCTTTCTATCTCGTAACTGTTAAAAAAAACTGTTTTCATTTCTATCTGTTAACTGTTGGAAAAAAATATCCATGCCATAACTTCTACTATTTCAGACAAACAGACATCTATAATCTCGAACATGGACCATCTCCTGGGCAATGTAAACACAATGTTTACCATTATACAATCTATTACTATTTCAATATACATTTAAAAAGTATTCAAAAATTGCATTTACGTTGACAATTCAGTGAATTTGTGCTTCACTTGAACATCGTGCAACTATGAAAAATATTAACACCTAACATAATTTGACATTATTTGGCAGAAACTCTCCTTCACCTTTGGTAGGGAGTGGATGTTTTACCAATTATTTGGCCATATTAAATAAAAAATGTTCTACAAGGTTCGCACACATATAGAAATCCTATAACGAATATAGCGACAAATGTATTTCTTCTTTGTTGGAAATAAAGTAAATGACTTAAACGAATGCCGGCATTATATACTCAAATTATTTACGTTATGAATACTGTCCCCGATTTATACATTAAAAATAAAATGTACTCACGTAACCCAAAGTTTCGAGCAATAGCAGAACGGACAATCGGTCCAAGCTGTTTGGGATCACCGGCAATAACCAACTGTGCACGCCTAGATTTATCTCTTGGATCCATAAGTCCAGTTATAGGCACGATGCATTCTGGTTCCACCGCGTGGCCGCCTTCGTCTATAAAGATATGCGTGAAGTGGTTCGTAGGAAATTTTCCTGTAACCATCCTGAAATTTCATGGTAAGTTTGATATTCATTCATGTGTTCAACATAAAAAAGTTCAATACTTTGAATAGTTTGTTTTTATTTATTGTTCTGAGAATATATAGATATACTGAAACCATTATACCTTCCGGCTGTCGTCAAAGTTACAACAATGATCCTGTATTCCATGAGTGTGTTTACGGATGGAAAGAAAAAGCATTCTTTCAGTTGATCGTAGTTGTATTGACCCGTAGTCTGTGGAATACAAACAAAACAAATCACATAAATATAACACTTATTTGCAAAGTTCGAGGTTCATAAACATATTATTGCGATAATCGACAACGCAACCATGCCATAAGAGAAATGCGAATTTCATTTATGTCAAACCTAATTGACGAACCAAAACATATTTTTTAAACAAAACAGCAACAAAACAGTAACTATCAGAAGCTAAAACGGGTTCAACATATTGAACAAATTAATCTACTATACGAAATTTGCCTTAATTCACTACATCAACTAAAATATTTAAAAAAAAGCTATATATTACTAAGCAATGTTGATCAAAATTTTAACTTCGAAATACAGCTTGAGCTTTAATTAACAGCACTGGTAAATCATACGTTTACGGAGTATTCTCTTCAAACATGTTTAGAATGTTTAAAACGCTTGCTGTTATGCAATAAATATTTACTTAAACTCTAAAATTAATAAAAGTCGTTATATTTATTTGCGCTTGTGGAACAGGTACAAAGAAACGGGAAATGCCAACAGTCATGAAGATTTACCGCTATTTCGGCAGGCAATGTTTCAGGTTGTCGTGACAAAGCATACATTCTGAAGATGTCCTCCTTAATGATGGGCTTATCCTTTAACAATTTCCGCATCAAAGTATCAGCTGCAGAGTTTTCTGGACAGCAAACAAGAATACGACTGTCTTGGTATCCGCTGTATACCTGAAATATATAAATATAGTATAAACAATATCAAATTAGTTTTGACTTTATTTTCAATATTTAAGCTTTATCCTACTATGTGCGTTTGTTGTTCCGTATTGTGTCGTGCTGTTTTGGTAATTGGTTAAAATTGCCATAAAAAGACCACTAACTTGTGTATATTAAGAATGCAATACTGATGGAGCAGATGGAGTTTCACTTCTTTATATTTAATCCCACGAATTTAATTAAACACTCTTGATATGTTTGTTGCCGCTGGTATGTATACCTGTTTGATTGCTTCAGTGACCGTTACAGTTTTGCCGGTACCCGGCGGACCAAATATGATGTATGGAGCTGGACGACTGCTTCCTTGCACAATTTTCCTCACCGCAGTCTGCTGTTCGGGATTGAGCGTTCGGTCAAACCACGTCCTGTAAACATGTGATGCTTATTTCAGCTAAGGCTTTATGTTATGTACACGATTGATACATATAAAATACTCTGACAAGTACAATGACAAGCGTTTAGAAACACGCCTGTCAGATGGGCGCAATTCAAGTTGGAATCTATTTAAAAACAAAGTATCGGTCTAATACATATCTTTTATCCGTAGCGGAAATACATGCAAGAATAACAGTTAATAAACTGACGAATTCAATAATTGGCGAAGACCTCGTGTTCAACGCACCGTTCAATCCATGTGCGAATTCAAACAGAAACATGTACACATTTTCAACAATTCAGATATTTTAATTCTTCGCATATCTCTGAATTTTCTATGCAAATCTAGTTTTGGTGGTACTTAAACCGTTGTGAATAAAACGTTTACCATAGACTTGCTTTAGAAACGTATAATGTGTGTTCTTTCATCATCACCTATTAAAATAAAAACAAAAAAACCTAAGACTTATGTGCGACTGATCTGGCCTTGAAGCAGGTTTGACAGGAAACAGAAGATCCATGAAATCGACAGCCTGCTCAATGGCTCGGTGCTGAACCCACATGTTGAATGGCGATATTCTGAATTCCACATCGTATAGTTGCCTAGGCGTCCAGTATCTCCTTAACCTGAGTAACAGTTCACACAATCTACGGTTAAATACTTCGTCCCGGTTAATAATTTGCGATTACCTTTTTGTTAGCCATGTTGTGCATTTGTTATGAGTTAAGTTTGAGTTGCTTGCAATGTTGTACTGTCATTCACACATAAGCAAATCATCAAGTGGATGTACGGTTATACGAATTTCTTTCGGCGGGATGATATTTTTGATGTTTCATTATGTCCAAATGAGACTTCTGTTACAGTCTGACCGATACACTTCTTACTGATGACATTATAGTAGCTATACTTCTGATTAGAAAACTAAGAAAGGTCGCAGTTGTGTAGTGAATATGGTGTCCGCCTAGCGATCGGGAGGTCATGAGTTCGATCGCCACTGTGGGCGTGTTCTTTAGATTTCCCCCATAGACACCAAGCATTTGTTCTAGTCCCAGAAAACGGACTCGAGAGCGTTTCAAATAAGCATTAGGCTTTCTATGCAATTGAGCTTAAATAAATAGGTTTAAACTAAAACTTAGAAAACATCTTACTTTTCTGCAACGCCCAACTGAACGTGTTCCCGTTCAATTTTGTGAACAATCCCTTCATAACGAATGTTTCTTCTAGATCGCAATTCGTCTGCCTCACATTCGATGTTCAAGCCCAGGTTTCCTACTGCAACAATCAATTGATCCTCCGGATAGCCGGTTCGTTCTGACAGCTTATCAGAGTAGTAAACGTACAATCGATCTCCTCGCAGAACTGATGGTTTTTTCTCAGCAAGTCCAGGTACCTTAGGAAAAAGGCGAGAATGTATAACAGAATTACCTGATTTACAAAACTCTTAATGAGGACATATGCACTTTCAGCTGATCTGGTATGCATAATTGATCTTTAATGCGTGAAAATACATAATTGCCGTAAAGAAGGAAAACAATATTGAACTTTAATGTGCTTGCATAATAGTTTTGGTCTAAAACAATTAAGTAAATGTAATTTCAACTGGCTTCAAATGACCGACTACAATCGAGCTATACAATAAGCATCTCACTAGAATGAATAGGCTTCATTCTGAAATAGCATCATGACGATCTCAATATTTAAATTCATTATCCTATGTCTCCCAAGAGTTTTTATCAAAGACCAGATGACGAAGAAACTTGTAAGTTTCATTTCATTGTGCCTACAATAATAACCGTTCTGTTCCTATGTTTAACATCCTTTCATTAAGCAGTTAAATAATACTTATTTTTAATAAATGGTAAAATATGTTCTTTTATTGATTCTTCATTTAAATGTTGATTCTATTGTGTAAATATAACTATATTTATACACATAAATGATTAATGAATAAAATATCGGCGAAATATTTTAGAGCTTTAAAATCTGTTTAAACGCAATATTTCTTGCTCTTACGGTTACACTGAGGTGACCGCAGTTTTGATCATTTGGGTACATCTTTTTGGGGTATGTGTGTGTTATGAATAGATTTGTGACGTATCTCACTGTTAGTCGATTTGTAAATTTGTACTTTATATAAATAAAGGACCAAATGCTTTAATAAAATTTGGCTTTGTGCCATCATTCCTCTTTATTCATTCCTGCTTATGTAGGTAACATTTAACTTAGTTTACATCTAAACTCGATACATTGGTAAAAGTTAAAAGTTAATGCCTTGAACCTTATACGATCTTTCATTTTTACATAACCGCGTATAGAACGTTAAGAAAATTGTGTAAGATTATGCTGAAATCTTGAGGCTTTGAATCATCAAATATGCACACGTGTAACACGTGCTTGTTTGGTGAACTTTAAACCAAATCAATTATTAATCGTACAGAGAATCAATTATTAATCTTAAAGCCTACCTCAATATAAATAAGTGAAACTCCAGCTGCTGGAGTAGTATTGAATTATTATTATAAACAATTAGTAGGTCCTTTATTTAAGGCAAGTGACCAATTGCCCAAACAGTACAAAACAGCACAATACTGCACAATACAAAACAACATAAACACAAATAAGAATAAAGCTGGGGTCACCGCCTTGGAAAGATCAATGCAAAGCATTGGGGTTTAAATCGGTTTTGGAGCGCTCAAACTCACACTTGGCCTAGCAATATTCATAATACATTTAAGTGTAAATACAATTTAACCTCATAGCATACCTCAAGGCGCATCTTGTTTTTACATATCGTCATCGCCACACCTGCCATATTGTATTGTTGGATATCGATCTCCATTTGTATTTCTTCAAGCCACAACAGGTGGTGAAACTTTTTCATATAATTCCTCTGAGTTGTGTTGCAATCTAGTATTTGGCTGTATAATAAAAAAGTTGTATTATTATTTGAAGGTTTACACTCAACTTGATACCACATAATTCCGTTTAAGAAAAAAATATTAACATATTAAAGTTTTATTGATAGAGCAGAAGTAAGTAGGAAGATTATATTCATTTTGATAAAACGATTTGCTAGCATGCATCTAAACCCCGTACAGTTACGACAGGATCTCCTGAAATAAATTATAAATAACTTAAACTTTGAAGATTAATTCTCTTTTCCAAACGCAAAATGTGTAAATGTCATTAAATTCCGTATAGATAAAAAACGTTCGTTTTTCTTTCTAAATAGGGTATACATCGATGAGTGCTTAGTTTCATTAGTCTTATTTGAGAACAATCTTTTAAATTTACTTTGCACTATATGGCAATTTCACAATGTTCTAACCTTTTGTTTTTTCTGCAGTTGTGTTTTAATTTAACAAAAATCAAACGTCAAACACCATTGATACATATAATTAAACAGCACACTGTCACACTGTCAGTATTCGTATAACGCTTTTCAATTCTAATACGGAACATTGACATATTGGTGAACTGACATGGACATTATATAACCTTAAAGAATACTTGAATTGTGCAATTATTTTTTCTGAACATAATCACAGTGGTGCTGGGACAGTTGAAGAAATTATATAGCTAATTTCTATTCGAAACATTTCAAAGTATTATATTCAAATTATAATGGATTTTTTTTAATTCAATATACGCTAAATAAAATAAACATAATCGTCATAAAGCCATCGTATTTCTCGTGAGTCTTGTATAACCTGCAAAATGTATTGACACACCAGTCAGTATGACTCTCACAAAACCACAAATGAAGGTCTCGTACATAACAATAACAGTATTAGCAACAGAGTAGTGTTATTAAAATAATCAATAAACGACCATTATATCGAGTGTGAAGGAAACATAAAAAACACCACCATAATAAGAACATATTTATACAATCATACCTGAGATATGGCGAATTTATTGTTATTTTTCCATCTTTATGAGCAGTCCCCATTCTCACATTGTTGTATAAATGCGGTGGGATATGGAATGGACGCAACTTTCCGATTAAGCCATTTCTGCTGTGCCTAAAAAAGTTGAAAAGTTATAACTCTGGTACTGTATTGCATGTGTTCGTGTTCAGCTTAGTTTTTTTTTAAATGTCAACTGGTCTTTTTTAACCAAGCAGATTGAACCATATTTACAGTGAATAAGCTAACATTAGCTGATATTAGTGTTGATAGATAGATTCAAGCAAACGCATATCAAAGGCTTTCCAGTAATGTGCCGTTTATTAAGCGATCAATCAGTCAGTTACACATTAAACGTTTGAGACTTTTGCTCTAATAATACATTATACCTACTCAGGGAGTTTTTCACCGGGTTCTGTAACCTCAAAACTGTTTTCCTGAAAATGGTCTGGTTTCTCGTAAACAGATTTTGGAGCCAATTCCTCGTGGAAGTCGCCTGTGGTGTAGACACACGTGTAATATTAATTTTCAATTGCGTAAGAGGATTTCTAATAATTTACACACCACATTCAAATTGTTAAGCACTTTCAGTGGCCTTAGACTCCGCAAATGTGATCTTCTATATTAGTGTTTTGCTCAGTATGTATATTAAGAAAATATCGCATTACGGAACCAATTTAATATTCATTTATTGACACTTAAATTAATCCAATTCGATGATTAATTTAACATAAAACCAGAAACTCAAACGATAAGTCTGAACATGTTGTCGTGAACCTACTTATAATATGTAGTGACACAAATATAAGAACATAATCCTGCGTCCATGCCCCTTCGTCTTCTGCTGTAATAATCTTTCGTGTTTTTGAATCCTTTTTCACGAAATACAAAGCCAAGGGAACAAAATGGTAGCCAAAGTCGTCTTTTGGGGCTATGCATTTAATCTGAAAGTATCTAGTTTCACCTGAAAAATAGGTTCCAATTATCAAATACGTCAATTAGATTTATCGGTTCGTATGTTGTAAAATAATTGATAACGAACATGCACATTTTAGATCGTGTATGGTTTAAGCCATTTCTATTACTCAAATACCAACCTGAAATGCGTATTCTAAACTTACTATGGGGAATTATGGAATTTCAGACCAATAAAAGTATTAACAGTGACAAATGTGTTATTTATAAAGCATGATTAAACACAACTTGCAACAATAATGGGTAGATACTTTATCGGTGAGTTCGTCTCTAAATGTTAGTGCTATATTATTGAATCCTGTTGAGATAGTGTATACATTATGGGTTAACAGTTATTATGCAAATCAGCTCAGACACAAAACATAGCAGAGAAAAAAGTTAAACCAATATGAAATGATTATATTTGGGTTTGAATTTATGTTTTATTATTGTTTACGTTGTGTCATGTGTATTTTGTCGCTTTCTAATCAGTGGCGTAACCGCTAAATATGTTACCTTATTGATCAAATTATTGTAACATTGCTTAACTTAACTATGCTTATAATATTAAACAGATTCCCACACATAAGAGTAATAATTTTGTTAACGACAAATTAAGTTATCGATAACTAGTATTTGTTTACGATTACCTTTCCCAATATGCAAATCTCGCCGCTCGAATTCTCGCCACGTTCTTTGTCCATCCCTGTCGCTGGCTTTGTGCAGCTTAAACACACCTGTGTCCCAGAGGAACACGTGTCTTTGGAAGACAATGTCTTCATCCTTTAGCGTATTCTCAATATCGATGCTCATTGTACACTCTTCACCTGATTTGCAAACCAGTTCCATCTTTCCTTCTTCTGCAGTTGGGTTACAAGTAAGTTGCATGCCTTCTGGAACCGTGGTCATCTTATCCCTAGTGGAAAATAGTGTACACTATGTAGGCATAACATATACACAAATATTTGTTAGCTTAATAATTATTTGCATGTTTACATAATCTGTGGTGAATTGGCTTTTACTACTTTCTGTATCACTGATTATTAAAAAAATGCCATATTATTGGTTAACATACTCATCAACAGTTTTAACGTTCAGATACCTGTATAGGCACATAGTAGATTCAACAAATTCCTTTAGCTGTTATAGACACATGGGGATTCAAAAAATTCCATTACGTATAGCGGCAACACTTTGCATGAAAATATTTATTAATTACTATCTAAATTACATTCAAAGTTACAGTAAAAGTTATATGTGTGTTTTTCATCTATACGGCCTACATGTGATTTTGAGTTTTATACGTACACAAAGTGTGTATATTTTACATTTAAAATAATTGGTTCAAATATTAGAAAATGCAGATTAAACATAAACAATACCTCTGTCGGTAAATGTCAATATGTAGTTTGTGGATTCTGTGTCTGCTGCCTAACTGGTGTTCTACAAGTGATTTCTCAGACGTACACGAAATCCCACATATCTCACAGAAGAACGGAGTTTCTTCAGCTATTCGCTTCCATTCTTCCAACGTCTTCATGAACTGCGAATCGCTCGCCATGCGTTCATACATAACTTGCACATCTTTGCCAAATATGTAATAGTCGCCTAGCTCTTGCACCTCCTTTAAGTCTTTAAGAGTCTTCATCATTTTGCCGAATAAAAATTGACCTGCTGCAGGTCGGTCTTTTTTAAAGTGTTTGTATAAATTGCGCACCACATCTCTTTTTAAGATTTTGTCTTCGACATTTTGTGCATTAATCAATAGGAGAAAGCTCTCCACATCTCCAGTAGGTACTGAACCTCGAGCCATTTTGAAGACTTCTGTTCTTAAGTGTTGTTTCTTTAACAACATAGTAAATAATAAATGAATAAGTAAAGAAAGATCACAATTTAATATTGATGTCATTTAGAGGTCGATTGTAGCGTTGAATTAGGAAGTAGTACATTTGGGATGTGTGACATATCTTAGGTAATACAAATACACCATGTGGTTCTGTATTCAGCAGTTCGGTATTGTGTTGTTCACGAAATTGTATGATTTTTATAATGTAAACTATTATAGGTTATTGTAATCGTAAACAAAACCCAATTACTATTAATGAACATTTGATAAGAATGTAAGAAATTATATATTGATTATACATAGATGCAAGATAGTCACTTTGTACAAACTATAAAACAAATACAAATTGCGGCGGGAATGTTGTAAGCTTTTGTCATTATTATATCTATATACTGCGTGTTTCATACGCGCTTTTCTGTACGATAATCGTGGTAATTGAGATCTTGAGTTTGATATACATTGACTAAATGTTGAAAAGGCAGGCAATGCGAGTTAAATAGCCATTTGAAAACGCGGAGTTATGCTTCGTGTCATTAACACTTTTATGTTGCGTTGTTTTGCGTAGCACATCTGTTATTACTATTATCTTGCAAGATAAGTTTTGATGCAAAGCATCAAAGGGCGTCGGGAATGTCAGTGTAAAAAGCACTCAATGAAGTTACATGAAACGTTTTTTTTTTCTACTGTTAATATTAATATATTGGCCGATTATTTTAAACACAATAGAAAAAGATACTGGTATAACCATTATCTATGATTTTGTGTTATAACCCCCAATAACTATTATCTATGATGTTGTGGTATAACCCCCAAATAACCATTATCTATGATTTTGTGTTGTAACCCCCAAATATTTCATAGTTCAATTTATTAACACTGGTTTCCCTTTGTTTACTGGCATCCGTGTGCAGGTTTCATTAATGGGACAGAACTGTGTAGGTTTAAAAAAATCTGCTTCATCTTGTAAGCGTAATTTCATAGTTTTCTCAACTTCAAGGGGAGGGAGATGATTCTAAACTTATTCTTACGTTGCTTATTTACGCTAGGAGTTGAGTACTCATTGATATGAAAACACTATAAAAGTTTAAAATGTGTTTACGACCCCCCCATCCTCTCACACATATATTTCATGGGCATAATAAAAACAAACAATGGTAACAATAAAACATTTTTATTTAAAATAAAATGTCTACATCAAAACAAAAACATAGGACACAAATAAAATAATTTGATTCTACTGCGGCTCGAACCTTGGGCCTCTCACATTTCAAGCAAGCGTGTAACCATTACACTACGGAACCGCTTGAAAAATCAACTTCTAACTACGATATTAATAAGCTATTAATAGTCGGTTTAAATGTAAACCCGAAAGTTTAAACTCTGGATAGTGAGCGGGGTTAAAGGTCCATATCAAAGGGTCTATACCACTGGCATGATACGGGTCAGGCCTGTGGCCTTCTATATGTGGTTCTTACAAAAAAAAAACTGTAGGAGGACTTGATAGTACTGAGACTGGGTTGCTGTGATGGTGATCCTCATTGATAAGCGGCTGCTTACTTTATCAAGATTTATTATTACAATTAATAATACATGTCGCGCTTCAAGCTCTATAGCGCCTTTATTAGTAACTAGGTAGTTGCTAGGACAGTGGAACAAAGAAGTTTTGAGTTTATACAAAACCAGAAAGTTTCACCGGTTCGCGTATTTGCCCAGTCCCTGTTATCTTTAATAATTGTCCAGTCCCCGTGATCAGTTATTAACTAAAAGAATTAGCTTTGCATTATTGGCAATAAATGTTGTAGTAAATGTAATAGGCACAAATGCAGTACTTATTTACACTAATTTACACAAAAAATCACCACTGCGCAAGATATTCTGACAAAAAAAATATATACAATGAACCGTAAATTAACTTCTCCTCCCATAAGCGAAAAAAAAAGTATTACGTACTAGTCGCCGCACTTCAGTGCGACGCCAATAACACTTATCAACCTGTTCACGCACACACATAAACCCCGTGTCATACAGATTCTTGATTTACTCGTGTTTATCACAATGTCGCCTTAAGCAGATATTTGAAAAACTGACGTGAAATGTTTACAATTATGAATGTGGATATTAAGAATGCAAAGTAATGATTGAATATAGGCCTGTATATATTCATGCTTCAATGTACGTTGCAAATATTGAGAAATTAAAGCTACGATCGATATCAAGTTAATAATTCAAAATCAACTCGAGCCTGCGTATTCGTTGCAATAAGCGGTTGTAAATTGTAATCACCATTAACATTTAACACATTGTACCCAGAAAAGGTTTAAAACGTCTTTAAATATAGAAATCGTAGAACCATATTTATATATATTTGTCAACTTGTTTATGAAATGTGTTCCTTTTAGATTTTAGTTAAGTACTAAATTAACTAGTATATGATGATTATCATTTACATGGAGTCACATACGTGATGGTTTTTTTTTAAATTTAGCAACAACAACAAACAAATGAATTATTTTACAACTTTTCGTTTTATCGGAAGACAACACAATCAGTACCGTATACAGGAAATACACGAAGAACACAGATATCAGCTTTATTACTGAAATTTATGTCGTAATTGTAAAGAAAACAACTAACACACTTTATGGCAAATAAACTGATTTCAACTACCTGTAAATTAATAAAAGAACAGATATTTATATACTATTGTAAAATCGGTCATACAAAGATGCGACTTACCCGTTTAACGTGTATCCATTTAAAACATATGAAATCGAAAGTAGAATAATTGCACATATACAGCTGTCACGTTTTACCGATAAGATAATATGATATGGTTTTGTTTACTGCTCACACATGTTAACATAGCTATACAAATACCTGTTTGTTGTAGCTGAATGCATTCATAAATAATTTATTTTTTCAACCGAACTGCGCAGCGCTACTTCCTTTATTAAATGTTTGTGTTTTACATCCGCGTGTAATAAATTGAAGATCTAAACAAGGGTATCACAAGTTATTTTTAATATTTAAATTACAACATTCATTTCGTGTGTCGTACTTGAATGTATATCCTGAACAATTAAGACGTTAATGCAATATTATGCAGAGCAATGTTGACCCTCTTGCACACGCATTACCCGCGATACGCCCAGAAAACTAAATATAACTTGACTTATATAATCAACATATAATTTCAATTATACTCTTATACACTATCAGACACTTTTAGATTTTTTTCTGGAGGAGAACTCATCGATTCTTATTGATTCGTGTCTATCGTACACAGAAATATTCTAATTGATTATATTCACCGGTAGATTTAAACCTTCATCCTACAAACACGGATACAATCTTGTTTGTTTGCAGATAATGAAATAAACAAATAAATAATCACTTGTATTTCTGTGTCAGTTTTCCGGGACATTGCTATGGTCCTTCAAATAAACAATTATTGTACATTTATTGTGTAAAGTGTCAAACTATGTTCAATTTGCCACTTGAAATACATTAAAGACTTCGTGCTTTAGTTACATATTTCTAATTTGGTTGTTGCTGAATTTCGACTATGTTTATATTGATTGTGATCAATACAACACTTTGTATAAACAATATCTTGTTGTATTGTCCGTTGTATGTTATACATTATTTAAACAAGTAAGCATACAAACCAAGGATGTGCAGTACACAGAACGATATAGGGACCAGGATAATCAGATTAAACAGTTCATAATCATGAAGCCAATGAGATACAGCACGAACTCTCAGTTTAATATATGTGATGAGCCTGATATTGTGTTATAAAGGTAAATGCTATCGGACATAGCTATCGGACATGGGTCAAAGTGTAAATTTTAATCAGCACACACTTTTCAAAAAATGTTATCGATGAGTAGTTTGGTAAACACGTACGTGGACGGATTCATTTAAATTGCATTTAAAGATTTTGATTATGACATTTAGCGTACAAAATATACATAACATTTAATACTAATCACAATAAGTGCATCTTATATTGATCAAAGTAAATTACCAGAACGTCTCTCGTCGTCCATGAACAAACAGAAACTCGGTGTTACACGTTAATCACTTACACCATAATTATATGTCTAATTGTTCAATTTTATTGTATCCGTTCTTTTTGATAAGAATGTGAGAAATTATATAATTGATTATTCATAGATGCAAGATAGTCACTTTGTACAAACTTTAAAACAAATACAAATTGCGGCGGGAATGTTGTAAACTTTTGTCAGTATTATATCTATATACTGCTTGTTTTATACGCGCTTTTCTGTACGATAATCGTGGTTATTGAAATCTTGAGTTTTATATACATTGACTTAATGTTGAAAAGGCAGGCAATGCGAGTTAAATAGCTATTTGAAAACGCAGAGTTATGCTTCGTGTCACTAACACTTTTATGTTGCGTTGTATTGCGTAGCACATCTGTTACTACTATTATCTTACAAGATAAGTATTGATGCAAAGCATCAAAGGGCGTCGGGAATTTCAGTGTAAAAGGCACTCAATGAAGTAACATGGAACGATTTTTTTTCTACTGTAAATATTAATATATTGGCCGATTATTTTAAACACAATAGAAAAAGATACTGGTATAACCATTATGTATAATTTTGTGTTATAACCCCCAAATAACCATTATCTATGATGTTGTGGTATAACCCCCACATAACCATTATCTATGATTTTGTGTTGTAACCCCCAAATATTTCATAGTTCAATTTATTAACACTGGTTTCCCTTTGTTTACTGGCATCCGTGTGCAGGTTTCATTAATGGAACAGAACTGTGTAGGTTTTGAAAAAACTGCTTCATCTTGTAAGCGTTATTTTATAGTTTTCTCAACTTCAAGGGGAGATGATTCTGAACGTATTCTTACGTTGCTCATTAACGATAGGGAGTTCTCATTGATATGAAAACACTATAAAAGTTTTAATGTGTTTACGACCCCCCCATCCTCTCACACATATATTTCATGGGCATAATAAAAACAAACAATGGTGACAATAAAACAGCATTTTTATTTAAACTAAAATGTCTACATCAAAACAAAAAGTTAACATAGGACACAAATAAAATAATTTGATTCTACTGGGGCTCGAACCTTGGGCCTCTCATATGTCAAGCAAGCGTGTAACCACTACACTATGGAACCGCTTGAAAAATCACCTTCTAACTAAGATATTACTAAGCTATTAACAGTCGGTTTAAATGTAAACCCAGAAGTTTAAACGCTGGATAGTGAGCGGGGTTAAAGGTCCATATCAAAGGGTCTATACCACATATATTTCATGGGCATAATAAAAACAAACAATGGTTACAATAAAACAGCATTTTTATTTAAAATAAAATGTCTACATCAAAACAAAAAGTAAACATAGGACACAAATAAAATAATTTGATTCTACTGCGGCTCGAACCTTGGGCCTCTCACATTTCAAGCAAGCGTGTAACCATTACACTACGGAACCGCTTGAAAAATCACCTTCTAACAACGATATTAATAAGCTATTAATAGTCGGTTTAAATGTAAACCCAGAAGTTTAAACTCTGGATAGTGAGCGGGGTTAAAGGTCCATATCAAAGGGTCTATACCACTGGCATGATACGGGTCAGGCCTGCGGCCTTCTATATGTGGTTCTTAAAAAAACCTGTAGGAGGACTTGATAGTAATGTAACTGGGGTGTTGTGATGGTGATCCTAATTGATAAGCGGCTGCTTCCTTCATCAAGACTCATTATTACAATTAATAATACATGTCGCGCTTCAAGCTCTATAGCGCCTTTATTAGTAACTAGGTGGTAGCTAGGATAGTGGAACGAAGAAGTTTTGTTTTTATACAAAACCAGACAGTTTCATCGGTTCGCGTATTTGCCCAGTCCCTGTGATCTTTAATTATTGTCAAGTCCCTGTGATCAGTTATTAACTAAAATAATTTGCTTTGCATTATTGGCAATAAATGTTGTAGTAAATGTAATAGGCACAAATGCAGTACTTATTTACACTAATTCACATAAAAAATCACCACTGCGCAAGATATTCTGACAACAAAAATATATTCAATGAACCGTAAATTAACTTCTCCTCCAATAAGCGAAAAAAACGTATTACATACTAGTCGCCGCACTTCAGTGCGACGCCAATAACACTAATCAACCTGTTCACGCACACACATAAACCCCGTGTCATACAGATTCTTGATTTACTCGTGTTTATCACAATGTCGCCTTAAGCAGATATTTGAAAAACTGACGTGAAATGTTTACAATTATAAATGTGGATATTAAGAATGCAAAGTAATGATTGAATATAGGCCTGTCTATATTCATGCTTCAATGTACGTTGAAAATATTGAGGAATAAAAGCTACGATCGATATCAAGATAATAATTTTAAAATCAACTCGAGCATGCGTGTTCGTTGCAATGAGCGGTTGTTAATTGTAATCACCATTAACATTTAACACATTGTAACTAGAAAAGGTTTAAAACGTCTTTAAATATAGAAATCGTAGAACCATATGTATAAATATTTGTCAACTTGTTTATGAAATGTGTTCCTTTTAGATTTTGAGTTGAGTACTTAATTAACTAGTATATGATGATTATCATTTACATGGAGTCACACGCGTGATGTTTTTTTTTAATTTAGCAACAACAACAAACAAATTAATAATTTGACAACTTTTCGTTTTATCGGTAGACAACACAACCATATACAGAAAATACACGAATAACACAGATATCAGCTTTATTACTAAAATTTATGTCGTAATTGTAAAGAAAAAAACTAACAAATTTAATGGCAAATAAACTGATTTCAACTACCTGTAAATTAATAAAAGAACAGATATTTATATACTATTGTAAAATCGGTCATACAAAGATGCGACTTACCCGTTTAACGTGTATCCATTTAAAACATATGAAATCGAAAGTAGAAAAATTGCACATATACAGCTGTCACGTTTTACCGATAAGATAATATGATATGGTTTTGTTTCCTGCTCACACATGTTAACATAGCTATACAAATACCTGTTTGTTGTAGCTGAATGCATTCATAAATAATTTATTTTTTCAACCGAACTGCGCAGCGCTACTTCCTTTATTAAATGTTTGTGTTTTACATCCGCGTGTAATAAATTGAAGATCTAAACAAGGGTATCACAAGTTATTTTTAATATTTTAATTACAACATTCATTTCGTGTGTCGTACTTGAATGTATATCCTGAACAATTAAGACGTTAATACAATATTATGCAGAGCAATGTCGACCCTCTTGCACACGCATTACCCGCGACACGCCCAGAAAACTAAATATAACTTGACTTATATAATCAACATATAATTTCAATTATACTCTTATACACTATCAGACACTTTCAGATTTTTTTTCTGGAGGAGAATTCATCGATTCTTATTGATTCGTGTCTATCGTACACAGAAATATTCTAATTGATTATATTCACCGGTAGATGTAAACCTTCATCCTACAAACACGGATACAATCTTGTTTGTTTAACGTAAACGGGATTACACTAAACGATTTATTTTTTAAGCGTGTCGTCAGCGGCGGTGATTATGAAATAAACAAATAAATAATCACTTGTATTTCTGTGTCAGTTTTCCGGGACATTGCTTTGGTCCTTCAAAAAACAATTAGTGTACATTTATTGTGTAAAGTGTCAAACTATGTTCAATTTGCTACTTGAAATACATTAAAGACTTAGTAACATATTTCTAATTTGGTTGTTGCTGAATTTCGATTATGTAAATATTGATTGTGATCAATACAACACTTTGTAAAAACAATATCTCGTTGTATTTTTCGTTGTATGTTATACATTATTTAAACAAGTAAGCATACAAACCAAGGATGTGCAGTACACAGAACGATATAGGGACCAGGATAATCAGATTAAACAGTTCATAATCATGAAGCCAATGAGAAACAGCACGAACTCTCAGTTTAATATATGTGATGAGCCTGATATTGTGTAATAAAGGTAAATGCTATCGGACATAGCTATCGGACATGGGTAAAATAATAAATTCTGATCAGCACACACTTTTCAAAAAATGTTATCGATGAGTAGTTTGGTAAACACGTACGTGGACGGATACATTTAAATTGCATTTAAAGATTTTGATTATGACATTTAGCGTACAACATATACATAACATTTAATACTTATCACAATAAGTGCATCTTATATTGATCAAAGTAAATTACCAGTACGTCTTTCGTCGTCCATTAACATACAGAAACTCGGTGTTACACTTTAATCACTTACACCATAATTATATGTTTAAATGTTCAATTTTATTGTATCCGTTCTTTTACACACGTGAGTAAGCTTGAATGTGTGCAACCTTAAATTGTATTGATGTGGAGAATGTGGAAGACCTGTTATTCAGAAACAACAACTCGACAAGTAGGTCAGTGATTTCCTGAACATAGCTGAACATAGCATCATTGTACAAGACAATGTGTCGAAAGGTTTTAGTAGGTTCACGATTGGTTTGCCATACAGTCTTTGCATAATATAGTTAAAAACAATATTGGCATAAGTTTTCCTTTAAATCCATCCGCAAGTCAACATACATCAACACAGAAACAAAACGAATTTCGTAAAAAAAGCATACACCTATTTGTTTATACCGATTATTATCCCCACGCTTTTTGAAAAAAAGGTGGGGATATTGTGGTGATCTCCGCCGTCCGTCCGTCCGTCTGTCTGTCCGTCCGTCTGTCCGTCCGTCTGTCCGTCCGTCCTGGCCACTATCTCCTCCTACACTAAAAGCACTAGAACCTTGAAATTTACACACATGGTAGCTATGAGCATATGTGCGACCCTGCACTATTTGGAATTTTGATCTGACCCCTGGGTCAAAAGTTATAGGGGTTGGGGTGGGGCCGCGTCAGAAATTATCACTCATTTTTTTAGGTTATTTTACATTTACTTCTTTATTTCTACACCGATTCACTTCAAATTGATACTGGACCTCACCTATGACAATACGGTCAATCTCAACCATGCATGGCCCCATTCCCAACCCTGGGGCGCCCCGCCCACATAGGCCACACCCACCAAAAATTTCCATTTACTATAATTTTTTCATTTCTACACGGATTCACTTCAAATTGATACTGAACTTTTGTTATGACATTAGGGTCAATCTCAACTATGCATGGCCCCAATCCCAACCCTGGGGCGCCCGCCCACATAGGCCACACCCACCAAAAAATTCCATTTACTATAATTTTTTCATTTCTACACGGATTCACTTCAAATTGATACTGAACTTCTCTTATGACATTAGGGTCAATCTCAACTATGCATGGCCCCATAACCAACCCTGGGGCCCCGCCCACATAGACCACACCCACCCAAAATTGCCTTTACTATAATTTCTTCATTTCTACACCGATTCACTTCAAATTGATATTGAACTTCTCTTATGACAATACAGTCAATCTCAACTATGCATGGCCCCATTACCAACCCTGGGGCGCCCCGCCCACATAGACCACACCCACCCAAAATTGCCTTTTACTATAATTTCTTCATTTCTACACCAATTCACTTCAAATTGATACTGAACCTCTCTTATGACAATACGGTCAATCTCAACTATGCATGGCCCCATTACCAACCCTGGGGCGCCCTGCCCACATATGTCACACCCACCCAAAATTGCCTTTTACTATAACTTCTTCATTTCAACACCAATTCACTTCTAATTGATGATGAACTTCTCTTATGACAATACGGTCAATCTCAGCTATGCATGGCCCCATTACCAACCCTGGGGCACACCTAGGTCAAACATTCGGCGTGGGGATACGCGTCGGCCTCTGCCGCGCCATTTCTAGTTTACTCTGTTTTACTTTTAGAGAATGTTCAATCAACGTTGAAGAACTAAAAGGACATAACACCGATTTGAAGTCAGCATACACTTAATATATGTGTTCATATTCACTTGGCGTTGTATTCTTCTGTATCAGAATGTGTCAAAAAATCTAGAGACACTCTGAATATATTGCATTGACGGTGAAGCTTATTAATGACTAAGTTGAGAGCGAAACCATTGTCATGACCGTAATACGTAATACACAATTACAAGAAAAAAAAGCAATAGCCCATTGCCCTGAGACATTCGTCTGCATTGCCAGTTTTTATCACCTTAATCCGGCTGTAAAAAACGCATGACAAAAGTGTTACCAGATTATCGCAACAGGCCAGAATTATGTCAAATAGCATTGTAAAATAAACTGTGCGAAAATTTAGAGTCATTAATATTGGGCGCCGTATGTCCGAAAACTTAATGTAATAACTATAGGTGCTGGAAATGCTGTTCTTCAATCTGATGGATAAATGTGATATGATGGTTTGTCTGTGTGTTCGGATATATCTTTGTATCTTAAATAAACACAATATGTACATTAAGTGATTTCTTTTGAAATATGTCAACAATTTGTTCAAAAGACCTTTTCAAAAGTTGCTCAGATTATGAGTTTTTTTTCAGATATATGTTATGCACGTATATCAAGCAATGTTGTCTGAAGGAATGTCCCCTGCTCGGGGCAATTCTAACAGTCTTGCTATGATACATGCATGTATTACACCGTTTAAGACACGAATTATTACATAACCCAACCGTCACTTCTCTTTCTTCCGAGTGAAAGGGAAACCAGTCTGTTACAAATGATCGCAGGGGGCAGGCCTTTCTGTCTTTTTAAATGTAATTAAGTGTAAGCCTTATGTTCAAATCATGCGCATGTATATATATTCACAGTGGGAGAACATGCATTTCAAATATACAATCACGAATGTCAATATGCATTTGAAGAAGCCTCGAATCATTAATTAGTTCACAGTGTGGATTGCCACCGGCAATATTCCATGTATGCACAATCTCAATCGGCATTACTGGATACGGTTCAAGCGCGTAGGTCGTCTGTAACCTTGATTAAAACGCATTCCAGATTGCAAGCAATGGCGTCATAAGGTGCATGTCCAGCGGACAATTGCAGAATGTTTCTTGCAAGCCGACAAGTATCAGAATTTACTGTAAATTTAACCTTCTTAACCGTACCTGAACTGTTCAAAAAGTCAGATCTATTTTAAGATACTGCTGGTTTGAATTTTTGAAAGACCATGAAAAAGGTCCCATTGTAAGGATGGGGTTCTCGCTCACCCAGCCGCCAAGTCATTGCAAAATTCAGTACGCCGCTTTGTGTGTTATTTCATAAGATATCAAACCAAATGCATTAAAATAGCTCGTATAGAATCATTCAGATTTTTTTGTATTTTACATTGAGATGTTTTAGTAATTATGTATGAATACAAGCAACATTCTTAAGTTGTGAAGGTTCAGCGAAACATCCATGAAGACATCCATAATGTTTCAAAATCATGTTCACACAGTATTTGTATTCATTACGATGTTTTTGTTTTCCTTTTAATAAAATGATAATGCAAAGTGTTTTTAAAGTCTACATACAAATAGTCATTAGTCATGTTTTTCATTTTCCCTTAACTTGTTCTCATCACAAATATGTTATAAGGTGGTAAAGCGTATTTTTAAGAACTGCTTGTACTGTTACTGCTTCGTTGCTATACAAAATTCAGTGTTTGGTGGTGATTGGTAGCATAATAACAGATATATATAATGATTTTGATATTAATAGAAATCGTTCTATGGATTTAAAAGAGCAAACGTATTGTGCCAATGACGATGACGACTAATACGATACTATACACATATCCATCTACTAATGCTTATAATGATGATGTGATGCATATTATGATGTTAATGTTGATGTTGTTGTTGTTGTTGATGATGATGATGATGATGAGGAGGAGGAGGAGGAGGAGGAGGAGGATTAAAGTGGTGGTGGTGATGGTGATGCTGTTTGATAATGATCATGATGATGGTTATGCTAAAATCAAATAATGCAAATGCATTCGGAATAGTTTTAAAGCGTTCATTTATTCGATGCCACCAATTATTATGGGCTGAAAGGAAATGGTTCCTAATCTTTCGCGGGTGGTAAGAGGTTAATCAAATCGGCTAGTTGGGATCGTTTTGTGTTGCAAAGGACGTTCGTATCGCCAATGGCAATAATTATAAAGTGGAGTACGATGTGAAAAATATACTGTTCTTATTAAAGTGATTAAACGCAAACAATTCAGATTATCCGTGTTATTTTATTACAAGATTATGCAAATGTGTACAAGCACATATATGACAATTATAACTTCTTCATATTCGGATTCAACTTTCTTATGTCACATTATCAGGCAAAGGAAAATACATTTAAGTGAATTGTCCAATGAAATACATAGTCAGCAACACTGTTTAAAATTACACAAGTGAGTTGCGAAAAATTAACGCAGGTCTTGTAATTACCTGCAAATTAACTAAATAATCAATACAAATCATAAAAAAAATCATTTAAATTATGTGTGTAACATATGGCCTGTTAGATTTGCGTCTCATTTAAACACCAGATTTGCCGAATACGAAGCACACTTAATAGGATATTGAAGGATCTGCTAAAACTTAATGCTAATATACTTCTTTGATACATCTGTACAAGATATCTGAGTAACGAGAAAACTTTAATATTTATATTTAAATTCAATGAAATAAATAAAGTTATAAAAACATTTTCAAGGAGGTTAAAATAAATTGAACCGTTTTGATTTGATCACAAGCCGTATCCGTTAAGAGCTTCCGTAAAAACCATCCTCAAGTTAACAATCAGTGATCGATTTTAATGCGGACGCAAACAGCGTGGTAACTTATCTATACATTTACTTAGCGTGTTTAAAGATACGAGCATATGCATCAGTTGCTGCACAAGATCGTCAAGATCAAATATACGAAAACAATAATATTTACCAAGATTATTTGAAGAATCATTTTTGGCTAATAAATAGTTTCATTTTCAACCTATTGCAGAAATTCATAATGCATTTATTGCTGATAATCATTATTGACGTATTAATGGTTAACTTTGATACAATTTAAGAGTTCACAGCGTGAAAAATATAACGTAATTATAAGGTCAATCTAAACAAGTCGTAATGAGTTCAATATATTTGAATATTGGATTACTATTAAGATATGCTTGTGATTGAAACACTGTTTATGTTGATTATTACAATCAAAATTGATTATTTAAGAGGATATTAAAAACAAATATACAATGCATTTCAAGCAACACGTTAAAATTTGCATATTTTGAAACATACTACAAAGACTCGGAAAACATGGACACAAACTATTTTGTCCGATCCGTACACAGTATCAACCGCTAATTAGTCCGTCAATCCTTATGCTCTGCTGACGGCATGGTGACTCGAAACGTCATCGATGATCGGTGCCTAAATTCAATTATAATTGACTAGAGCGTATCAAGCAAACTATATTAAATTAAGAGGCCAGGGACGCAATTATTAGACTCTTGACTATTCATAAAATGGAAGTATCGCAGAAAACGGAATGTGCAATTATTTGTTTTATCTTTTTAAATAATACATTTATGATCCTAGTTTGTTACTAGCATTGGAAATTACTTAGTGATAGTATTAGATTCACATCTTTATTAATCGTACAGAGATACTTTTTTATTTTGAGTCATTTTCTTGTGTCAAATTTCTAAAACAATGCAATTACGTGCTAAACTTACTACTCGTTGCTGCAGAATCGGTGTTATTTCTTCTGTTGTTACGTCGAGGACGCGGTCCTTTGAATGCATTGTTCTCGTCACAATAGTCAATAAATCTTCAAACAATAGTATATAGTTTATATTGGGTAATCAAAAAGGTTACTTCTTTAATTCTTTTTAAAATAAAGTATGCACTGAACATGACATCCGTGTGTATTACAGGCGTTATCATTTGTTCTTGATAACAAGTGCAACTTACGTTTTCCAACAATCGTCCTGTTCCAGCGTTATGGGGTTTCCAATCACAATAAGCAGTGCACGAGCACGTGTCATGGCAACATTGAAGCGCTTAAACAGAAAAAAGGGCTTACAAACACAAATTTATCTGGAAAAGGAACATTTTTAGTATTTGCATTATATTTAGCAATTTATTTGTTTATCATTTGATTCAATAAAGACTTATGTCCACGATATAGGGGGCTTTAAACAGCATTACTATCAGAAGCTATTTGATTCAATAATCTAATAACTGGGTATTACCTTCGGGTTACGCATGAAGCCAAGATTGAAAACATAGTCTATGTCCGTGTAGGAAGCATTCATATCACTGCGTACGCCGGATATGATAATGACCTTGAACTCTCGACCTTGGAATTCTTCAACTGATCCGACAGTTATTTCGTTCTGGTTCAGAATATGTCTATTAGCTATCAGCATTCGTCTTATCTTGGCAACCTGTGAATAAAATAAATATTTAGATTCTTGTTGGGACCATGTCGAGTCCGTTGTCAAGAAAACCATTAGTATTGTAGTTATTTACAAACGAGTATTGTGAGGTTAAATGAGGTTAAATTTACACTTATATGCATCATACATATTGCTGGGCCAAGTGTGAGGTTGAGCGCTCTAAAACCGGGTAAACCCCCAATGATTTGATTTGACCGTTCCAAGGCGGTGACCCCAGCTTTATTCTTCTATGTGTTTATGTTGTTTCGTATTGTGCTGTTTCTTTTTGACTTGCGTTAAATAAATGACCTACTAATTGTTTATAATTAGAATGCAATACTGCAGCAGCTGGCGTTTCACTTTTTTATATTACCTTGACCTTCAGGCACATTACAAATTGATTACATCCACATAGTTTTCTGAACGGAGGGTTGCTATATTTTAAAACTGCTTCTTTAACAATTGAGTTACAGCCTTCATTTCAACATTTTAAGCAATGGCCTTCAAGTATAACCCTAGAAAAAATAATACATAGCTTGCATGAGATTTAATGTTATCAATTTGTGGAAATATATGGTCAAGTTTGTCAATTAGACTTTAAACACAATTGAAAAACTGCCGATTTTCAAATTTCCTGTAGCAGATATTTACAAGAGCTGGACGTTTGCGTTTGAAATAAAATTAAAGTTTATCTGTTTATAGTAACATGTCGGTTATGCATGAAAGACATTGACACAGTGTCGGCATAAATTGTTTATTAGTCAATCCCAAATTCCATCTTGACAATGATCACATTAAACACCCGTGACCTCTATATTTGATAAATCTTAAACCCGATAAGAATCTGTATACCTACCACTCATTAAAAATGCTTTCAGCATATTTTTGCGATATGCCATTGCCACATTCATATCCTCAAAATACCAATCACCAATTCAAATGTCAAGGGTTCCAAAAATACTTCGAAGAGCGAAAACCAATTTCAGCATCAGTGCTCCCTGTGACATTTGTGTTGGCCTACTGAACCAAGATAAACAGAAGCCCTGTCTAGGTACGAAACAATTATTATATGACATGTGTAAGTTCTGTAATGATTTAATTTCAAGACATGGAGCGGGAACACATTTTTACTGGTGTTACCTTGACATTTTACCGACTGAGCACAACCGTAAAAGAACAATCATATCCTCACAAAGACCAATAAACAGAGAAATTATGGAAGCACACATAACTTTTTTTGTCTTAGCGAACTTAATATGAATGCCTTCTCGTCAATAAGGCCAATCGCTATTTGAAATATAAAAGCTTATCAAGATATATATCTTCCGTTTGATATTGAGCAAAAGTGACTTTATAACTCCTAGGATGTTGACAAATACTAAACATTCATTTCAATGTATGAATACAATCAAAAGCTTTAGACACGAGACACGTTAACTCATACATATTATTTTTCGTTATTTTGTGACAACTATTTGATCACTTAAATTAAGGGTACCATGCATGGTGCAATAAAACATTCGGGATGGTCTGAAGTAAGGTCGGAAGTAAATCTTCAAACCAATAGCATTGTGCTTTGAATATGTTTATTATTCGGGTTTTTCTCACCTAGATTACTTTTGATCTAGAATAATTGCCATAATTATGATTCGGGAAAAGTCAATGCCCTTTCAAACTTTAGTGAATGCAAAGTTTCAACAGTAGTTTCATGTCCATCAAAAACGGCTGCACATAATTTGAGATTAAATTTTATTTAATTACGTGCAAAAATTGGTAAAACCAAAGTATTAATATATTGTTTGGATACCCTTACTTAGAATAGTTACTATCACTAATACTGCGTGTCATAACTAGGCTATTGTATTATTTCACATGATGAAATCATATTTTTATTCAACCTATTTAAGCGCTCGCTAGGTGGATATATCAATTACTACACTCCAGGGGTTCTGAAATATACTGTCCGAGTTGTCCGAGTCGTCAATTTCCCCTTCCGGACAAGCAATTTTTGAAAGCTGACTTGTCCGGGGACAAGTAAAATTTCCGTGGTAATTTTTTTTCAAGAACGAAACTACTCTATTTTCCGAAAATCAAAAACGAAAGTTTATATAAATAGCTTATGATTAATCTGCGGACTGGCACACTTTTTAAACTGGAGGTAGGTTATTTTCCGATAATAATTATTTAATGTAGTAAACCAGTCCACGAGTATATATAGCAACAGCCAATCACGCATGAGAAAACAATTTTAATAGAGAAACCAGCACACATGTGTATAGCAACAGCCAATCACGCATTAGATAACACTTTTCGTAAATTGCAAATGGCCGCATAATGTTCTAACGACCTGCATTCGATTTTTATATACATGTAATACAATCACTTCAACGTCATGCCATGACGCTAATCAGACCAATGATAAAATCAGTTCGGCGTCGGAAAAGAAGAGAAAAGCCAAGTATGAATATGATAAACATACGACGCCAAGCGGTTAATAAAATACTGGAAAACATTTATAAACACGCTTGGTTATGTTTAATAAGCGGGCGGAGAAATATCTGGAGAACAATGTATTCTAAATGTTTCCCATTTAAAATTGCTTTAACTTTATGAAAACCAGCAATGTTGAAGTAATTTGTCTATTGTCGTTTAAAATCCTCACCTGTTTTTTGTAAGGAGCTATGATTCCAATATCTGAGGGTTTTAGGTGGTGGTGTGTGTTTGACAGAAGTTTAGTCAGATACATGTCTATCTGGGCGATTTCATCTCTACAATAAATATAATATATAGAGAAATAGATATATATAGATTTGTATGTACATATAAAGATTGCCAAAAATAAACAAAACAAATGCCATAGTAAAATCTTTAAGGTAAACTGACCTAAAACTCTGAAAACTTTAAGACCAAACATCATTCTGTCATAATGAATATTTGGATACTAAATACCATTTTGTGTACTATTCTATGTATATGATATTTCGTGGATCGACGGCCGGCCATTGGTCAACAGGGAGGAGATATTGGCAAACTTATTCAGTACAAAACCTTGTTACTATGTGCAATGGAAATTAAATCGTATCTACTTTTAATTATTGTAAATAATACTACCGTGATCGATTACGTTAGTGAACAATAAAAGGCTTGCAGGATGCTAATAATAATGCAAAGCTTGATTTAAGAAAATACAGACAGAAAGGCAAGCGTGTAGGCTTCCATGTTGACAGACGTATGGACAGACAAACGAATGAACAGAAGGCACATCTTTTTTTGTTTAATAATAATACAAGAAAAAGTACTTTATGCAAGAAAAACAGCTATACTTGCTCGGGGCGTAGTACATGAACTTACATACGTCAGTTTAAGCGACATATTGGGAGAGCTGAAATACATATATAGAAGAAATATTTCCAAAATGAGTATTATTTGGGCTAACGGTTCTTAGAAAAATTACTTACAAGACCGTACACTGCAGAAACTTACCTGTTAAACCACGATGGACTGTCGCCCTCCTGTTCCTCTGTTCCAAACACTGAGTGGAACATAATGGGAATCTTGCTGTTTGGCAACATATCCCAGCCTAGCATGCAGTTAAGGACTTTTGGATCACCAAAGGCCTGAAGCTCGTTGTCGTAAAACAGTCGTCGTGGGATTTCAAGAATCATGTCATGTGACCGGTAATTGCGGATAAGTTTGGTGATGTAGCGTGGATTGTATGGGGTCTTGTACATCGTGATATCGTCCATCAGTCTCTCCATTAAAGAAATAGCTTTAAAAAAGTCACTAAAAGTATCAGAGAAGTACTGTTTTTTCTGATCTTTGAAATTCAAACACGGCTGCATCGAATGGATATGTGTTTTTTTGTTGTTACAAGAACCTCATCATTCTTTAATTGAAAGAACTTTATATTAAAAATATTCCCATGTAATTTAAAAGCATCATATAATAATTCATTGGTAACTAGCCTTAAAAACGACTATTCGATGTTAAACATATTTTATTTTCTTGTGACGTTAAGAGTTAAATATTAATGTAAATAAATATGAGTCGGTCTCTTGTAAAACGGCGCTTAATGCTTAATATTTCGTCTTAGTCCGCACAGGCTAATACGAGACAAAACTTTTAGCTGGCACTCCTTGTCTACGGAGTTATTTTTTTAGTTAATAATTTGTTTTAAAGCAACTAATCAAACATGGTTTTGAGCAGTTCTTTGGAAAGCAAATAAACAAAAAAAAACTACCAAACATCAATATTTATTGCATCTCATATACTTACGCAAACCAAAGTTCAAAGCTATTTTTGATCGAATGATTGGTCCAAGCTGTTTGGGATCACCAGCAATCACCAACTGTGCGCGTCCATGTCCAGCTGTTGGATCCATCAGTCCCGTTATAGGCACGATGCATTCTGGTTCCACCGCGTGACCACCTTCGTCAATGAAGACGTGCGTAAAGTGATTTTTAGGAAACCTCGCTGTCACCATTCTGAAACCAAGCGATAATTCGAGTAAAAGACTAAATGCTAATTTAAACAGTGAAAGGTGTTACTCATAAATGATCACTTGTATAAAGATATTATAGGATACCTTCCAGCCGTCATTAGCGTCGTTACAATAATCCGGTAGCCCATGAGTGTCGCAACGGTCGGAAAGAAGAAGCACTCGCCGGTCCGATCATAGTTGTGCCGCCCAGATGCCTGTATAACATAATGTTTTTGTAAACATTATGTACGTTACGCAAGTATGAAATAATTTGCTATCAAAACCAGTAAAGATTATGGAACATACTTAAACATGATACAAAATTGCAAACTTTTAAAAATGAATCACTTGTTATTGAAATGTGTAAACGGAGTGTAAACGCATCAATTATGATCAACTGATCAACACAAACGCTTGCTTAGCTTAATAATTCACGTCACAATTGTATTGTTTCCCATAAAAACGGCTTACAATTATTCCTTCTGGCAATGTTTCAGGTTGTCGTGATAAAGCATACATCCTGAATAGGTCTTCCGTCATGCCTGGTTCATCAGTAGTCAGAAGAATCTGCATGATATGATCTGCAGCAGAGTTTTCTGGACAGCAAACAAGAATACGGCTACCTTGATGTAGGCTGTATACCTGAATCATTTCAAATAAATTACCTGAATGTGAGGGTTTCATTATATTTTTCTAACATGCATTTAAGTAAACTGTTGTTTTTTTCCGGCATATACACTTTTGTCTAGTATCAATACCTGTTTGATGGCCCCAGTAACAGTGACAGTTTTCCCGGTTCCCGGCGGACCAAAGATGATGTACGGAGCAGGACGACTGGTTCCTCGTACTATGTTCTCCACTGCCTTTTGTTGTTCGGGATTTAGACCATTAATCGATTCTCTGAAAATGTTTAAAGCAAGTATGGGTATATTAGTTTATTTTCCTATTTAATTTTCATAAAAAAATCTAACAATTATGGCATGACTAGATTATCTTAGAAATACCACACAAAATACTATAATTTTAAGTCTGCTGAACAAGAAATCTTTACCATTCAAATGTGCGTAACGTTTTCTTCAACATAAACCGAGCGAAATAATAAGGTCATGTATTGAATTGTTGTGGTATCAATGACCGGTAATCGTAATCAGTGTTATTTCCCACACCGATGCAGGGAGGTATATTTGGTACATCGTGCATGCCCACCCGTCAGTCGATC
Organism: Dreissena polymorpha; assembly: GCF_020536995.1. Classification (NCBI taxonomy): domain Eukaryota; kingdom Metazoa; phylum Mollusca; class Bivalvia; order Myida; family Dreissenidae; genus Dreissena; species Dreissena polymorpha. Next base: position 87,589,370 of record NC_068361.1, on the reverse strand, counting down.
TCTCCGTAGACACATACTTATCCAAGACTATTCAACATTAAAACCTTAAAACGTGCAGTCATAGTTTCTTATCATACAAATGTGTGTATTCATTTACAAGTTATTTTAGCCTATTCTTTATTTATCAAGGTTATGCCCCATTTGTATAATAAGATTATTTTGAGCTGCATTATATTATGCAATGCGGCGTCCTGAAGAGCAGTTTTGTGAAAAGAAAAAGTTCAACTTTAATTTGAAAATCCATCACATAACCTTTGAGCAATGGTCGGATGTTCAGTCAGTGGACCCACTGTGTCTGGAAACAAAATATCCATGTATGAGACTGCAAGCTTGACTGCTCGATGTTGGACCGACATGTTATGCGGTGAAAATCGGAATTCCACATCGTATCGTTTTCCTATTGACCATGAACTTCTTAACCTGTTAAAACGAGACAAAATACCAGTAGTATGCAGTTTGAATACAACTTGCCTTTTAAACGTTTGTAAAGACAGATATATGTCCGCATTAACATTTCCTATTACTATCAACGCGATATTTATTACGTATTACCGTGCGTTTATATGTGCATTTTTATTTTCAATTCGTTACACTTGCCTTGGTGAAACACCAAGAAGAACATGTTCTAATTCAACCTTGTGAACCACCCCTTCATAGCGAACGTTACGTCTATCCCGCTGTTCATCCTCCTCGCATTCCATGTTGAGCACAATGTTTCCAATGGCAACATTCAACTGATCCTCAGGGTAACCTGTCCGTTGTGACAGCCTGTCAGAAATGTAGATGTAGAATCGGTCCCCTCGCAAAATCGATGGTCTTTTCTCAACAAGACCTGGGACCTAATATGAAGATATTTTCAAAACTTTACATTTAAGTTAAATTAACAATAAACACACGAACTCTTTGGCGTATATGCTGGTATAGCATGAAACGTTGAATTACATTTAATAATATAACATACAAATTGTTTATTTTGTACTTGTAACTGTTCACTTACATTTTTAAACATTACAAAGATAAGAATCCTTGGTAAATTAATATGTTTATACCACTTAAATTTCTAAATAAACAATACCGTTTTGATATTTCCAATAGAATAGTACATCGGAAGGTTCATACATAGTCCTGTCATGATATGTTTCAAATGTGCAATTTTAATGCACGACTTTACATAAACAAAAACAATTATATTATTGTGCAGAGATTACTGCGTTTAAGGTGATATAATTTGTATAACGTTTGTTAAAATAGAACTTAATGCTAAGAAAATGTGATAAAATTTCAAAGAGAAATCGTGTTCAAAGATGAATATCGTATTGAATCCATAAAATCATTCTTATTTGCACGAGTCGCTAAAAAAGGTGTGGTTATAACATGTAACGTACCGCAAAGGTCAAGCATGTATATGTATATACATTTGAATTCATTACATCTGAAAAATATATAAAATAGCTGAATGCTCATCTAAATGGTCTTACCGCAAGACGCATCTTGTTTTGAAGTCGCTCTAATGTCACGCCTGCCCTGTTATACTGTTGGATATCAATGTGCAATTGTATCTCTTCAATCCATAATAAATGTTGAAACTTCGTTACATAATTTTCTTCTGTTGTGCGACAATCTAGTATGTCTCTAAATGCAAATAAAACTATAAATTATTTGTATATGACTTAAAACAACAAAACAACAATGATTCGATTTTCAGAACAATTTATCTTATTGTTTACATTATGTGATCGGAATAATGAAACAACTAGTTTGAAGACGGTTGAGTTACAGTAAATAAGGCAGCATAATAAGGATACAAATGGGCAGCAGTGTCGTACTTGAGATATCGTGATTTTAATTTCATCCTTTCATTGACGATTGCAAACCCTTTCCTTATCTGATTATACAGATATGGCGGAATAGGGACGCGTTTCAACCTGCCAGCTAAACCGTTCCTCGAGTGCCTATAACAATCGTATTCATTGTATATTATATGGTCTGTTGTTTATTCTGGTTTTCAATATTGTACATCAAATAGCAAATTCAAAAGATCAGTGAGCTATTTAATGTGTTTTCACTTATTTAAGTATATGCTAAAAACGCAATTTTCAATGCTTACAATTTAAGTTGATTCTAATGACTACAAGTCAGTGAGTTTAAGAGTAAGTAGCATATAATAATTAATTAATTATACTATTGAAAATACATTTGATACTGTCTTAAATTCACACATCTGCAAATGAAGGTCGTTATATAGAACATGTTGTCTTATCGCATTATAGGCGGAATACTATAAACGAAATCTTATAAAAATACACACTAATGCTTAAAATTAAAATATTGAACAATCCTGGAGTTACCGTATTGGGATTAATGAAGCGTTAGAATTTAACAAATCGTCTTGGACTGGCCATTGTAAAAGCACATTTGGGGCTCAATGATGGTCTTAACGTCTTCTACTGGCCAGTGTAAAAGCACAACGTCTTCTACTGGCCAGTGTAAAAGCACAAAGTCTTCTACTGGCCAGTGTAAAAGCACAACGTCTTCTACTGGCCAGTGTAAAAGCACAACGTCTTCTACTGGCCAGTGTAAAAGCACAACGTCTTCTACTGGCCAGTGTAAAAGCACATTTGGGGCTCAATGATGGTTTAAAGAGCTCCAAACCTTACACTTTGCCCAAACCGATTGGATTAAGCTGATTTAACATATTTTAATTTTATCGTGCATCTAAGCGTGGCAAAATATAGCTAAAGCAAATAGAGCACCATGAACTAATACAGTTATACAAGGAATTCACACGCATTAACATTCCCTTAAGGTAATAATTAACTATATATGACACTTTTATTAGATTATTGTTGAGTTACTTAAGTGTGCTAAGATATTAATTATGGGTTAATTGTATTTCTCGGCTTGCATTAAAACCGTCTCAGCCCCCAAACAAATCTCGTCCACTGGTTTAAGTGACACAAATCTTTACTATTTTATGTTTTGTGTTTATACATAACTCGCAAATTAAAACGGCAATTACCACTGGTTTTAAACAGCTAGATTATGGGAACACAATAAGTCTCTACCCTGATTATGTTTCCTTAATTTAGTTATTCAGTACAGTAACATGTATTTTATTTATAAAGCTTTGTCAATTATGAATAAACGATAAGAGGCGTATCTTTTTCATTTTAAAGTAAAGGTGAACTAAAGACGAAATGTATTTGTACATACACCCGCATTTACTTTATTTAATTGACATATCCATTTAATGAAATGCGTTTTGGGCTAGTGCATATTTAGAAAGGTATTCAGTTTTTAGCAAATTCAAATTTTGCATTGACCGTTCAAATGAAATGACCCCGGTTTGTTTAATTGTAATGTTAAGTTTAAAGCTTGTGTCATATGGTGTATTGGTAATTGTTCTCTTGAAATAAATACAAAAGAGTCGGATGTCGAGAAGAATTTCTCTCTTAATACTGTTTTTGTAATAGTTCATGACTGTATAGATTATGATGTCGAAAATGAATATACAAAAGATCTTGGTAAACTAATACAATAAGTATTTATAATGGCGACACTACCAGTATCACGTTATTACACCTACTCAGGAAGTGGTTCTCCAGGAACTGTCACTTGATAACTATATTCTTGAACATTATCGCGTCTTTCATATACGGACGTCGGGGCTAATTCATCGTGCAATTCCCCTGTGATATCGAAAGACGAGAGTCATGAATTCATTTTACTGATGCTTGATATGTCCATTTGAAATAGTTAGCTGTTAAATGTCATTGATTAACACAACTACTATAAATAAGAAAATACATGTCCATTCAATGCACATTATTTACTATTACGAATCGTCGAGCACTTCACACCAAACTATAGAAAAATCTATTGTGTGTTTTTGTTATGTTCATTATGAGTTTCAAATGAGTAAAATAGTTAATTGGATATTTTCTTTGTTAATAACTAAACTATCAAAAATAAATCAAAACAACGTGACACAATTCAAATTCTTACAATAGCAATAAAAGTTGTAAGTACATGAATCCACTACTGAATGAGAGCTCGTATGTGTAATGTACTTAGTATTTCTGCAATCGATTTTCTACTTGCTTATTGCATTAACCTCCATTTTTTGTTTTTATTTATTAAATTATTTTTTTTTAATTACAAAAAATAAACAAAATACTTTTATAGCCACATACCAAGTACATGCAGGGACACATATATTAAAAATTTATATTGTGTCGAATCCATTTCTTCCCGACTCATTGCGCCCTGTTGTGTTGTAGATTTCTTAACAAAAAATAATGCCAAAGGAACATAGTGATGGCCAAAGTCTTCTAATGGAGCTTTGCCTTTGATTTCAAAACACCTTGTTTCACCTAAACAAACGAAAACAGAACGTCTTGCAAAATTATAATAATAATGATAATGTATTGTTTTGGAGTGAATATCTTTACTTAGTTTCTTTGAACATTTTAACTAGATATACTAAAACACAAGATATTGTTCGTGTTTTTTAATCAGAAATTGCAATTAAACTTTTTTATTCATATTTAAAGACAAACTAACAATTACAACGTTCATATATTTTTGTCAGTTGTTGCTATTGACATTATAACCAGTCCAAGTATAAAATGTATGCAATATTTGACAAACGTTATAAACAGTCTAGATTGTCTAAATAATCTAAGTATTCATATTACTAAGTGTATTAATACATTAACTACACAATTATGACAATGACAAAATTACACTTTAATTAATTTAAATCTCTAACAGTAGGAAAACTGAGATATTAATCTTAGCAGATTAAATATATCCATGAATCAGTTGCTCAAATATTTCTCGTTCTTTGTATGCTTCGTTATTTCAGTGGAATGTTAATGTAAAAATATATCTTCTAGCACATACCTGGCGTAATATGCAAGTTTGTTCGATTGTAAACACTCCATTGGTTTTGTCCCCCTCGACCAGACCTCATGTACAGCGTGAACATACCCGTGTCCCACAGAAATATGTGTCTTTGCAAGACAACATCAACACCTTGCTCAGTAACGCAATTCTGTATGTTGATGGTCATTGTCTTAATCTCTCCAGGTTTGCATTTCATTTCCATTCTTCCATTTTGAATGGTTGGATTGCACTCGAGGCGCAGACCTTCAGGAACCCGACTCAGCTCAGTCCTGCATGTAAAGACGGTATAAAAGATAATCAATAGCCGATGTTACAAAAATACGTTTTTTTTTCTTTGAATTTAACTTTGAATTTGTTCCAGTTCTAAAGTTTAATATCTAAAATATATACGAAAATTATGAGAAAATGACAGAATTTTAAATGGAATTATTTATCTAGTTAGAGCATCAAAATACCTTTTTTAATAGGAAACGATACAAAGTAAAACAGTAGAATCTGCAGTAGATACCTAAACATGACACGTCAAACTATATACAATTGTGCTCAAATACAACTTGCTATGTTAAACATAATGGTACCTCCTTTGATAAATGTCCACATGCAGTTTGCGAATGCGGTGTCTGCTGCCTAATTGGTGTTCAACAAGCGATCTCTCAGACGTACAAACGATCCCACAAATCTCACAAAACAACGGATTATTCCTAGCAGTTTTTCTCCAATCTTCTAACGTATTCGTAAACTCCGAATTGTTCGCAATTCTTTCAAATAGAACTTGTACTTCGTTACCGAAGATATAATAGTCGCCTAATTCATGTGCTATTCTGGACTGTGTCATCTGTCTCATCATTTGACCGAATGAATATCTATTTCCTGTTGAGCGTTCGTTTTGAAATCGTGTTTTGAATAAAATGCGCACCTTATCTCTCTTGAAGATATTGCCATCAACATTTTCTGCTCGGATGAAATTCAAAAATCGTTCTACTTCTCGAGTTGGCACTGAACCTCGAGCCATTTTGGAGAATGCAGACGATTAATGCTCAAAGGAAAACCTGCTGTAAGAACAATTATAAATAAATAAATAAATATAAATATATTTACGAGCTTCTCTTTTTGTATTTTAAAAGATCATAAAATTGTTATTAAACAATTCGGTTGAATTCGGTACTTTCAGTGTATCGTTAAGCATATATACTTTACATGGAAAAAAACGTGAGCGATATTATGATACGGCTAGCTCTTTTTGAAAATCGATGGACAACAAATCCGATAATAGTGTGGTTAGACACCTGAACCGTTAACATTACTTAGTCGGGGATTTGTTTTGACTGCTATTTAGCCCATACCGTTAATTCAAAAATGGTAATTTTCAGTTACTATCGTAAGCATGAGCCATTAAAATTCGTAAACCTGCTGAAGTACGAAATGTGTGAGGAGAAGAAAACTGCCATCGCCGTGATATGATTGAAATGCTTAACGCCTCAAATAGCCTAGCCCCTCTCGCCCCCAAACACGCACAAACCACGCACACACTCAAAACACATCTGTTAGCAGGATGATGCGAGGTCTGATATATTCGTTACATTTCAAGGAAAATGATGGAGTGTAAAAATAGTTAAAATGCATCCAGCAGTTGATTATGAAACATTCACAAAGGACAATTACCATGCAAATATGGTATAAATAGTTATAGATCGTGCACAATGCACCGCCATCGAATGCAATATAATTACAAATATAATTTCATGTTTATGGCTCTGACCGATTTCGAGCTATGTACAGGACAAAATGAACGTCATTTTGAAAACATTATTGCAGCATAAACCCCTCTTTATTCCAGCATAAACCTCTGTTAAATGACTTGTGCTTGCGTTTATTAATAAGATGATGTTTATCTAGTCAACAACCAATTGTTGTGAACCTAATATGGTTATTTTACTAAATCGTTCACAGATGTTCGTATTAAAAACAGTTATAACATACATTAACTTTTAAAACTGTAATATGTCGAATAGTTAGGAATAATTTTAATAACAAGAAACAATGTATACGATAAAAAAGTGCCACTTTAACACTCATGCTTTTAATTATCTTGTTAGATTGAACCATATATCGAATATATGTAATATAAAAATTATCGCTGATAAGCATAAGAAATGACTGAAGAATAAATTATCAAACTCGTAAAATGTTCATTGTCGCTGTTGCATCGATATGCAAAGGACGAGGTATGAAAAGTAACTAGCTAACGATAAGACCCTAATGCATCAGTTCTATCCTGAAATTTTCGAAATACATGTGTAATGTAACGCATATTTGGAGCTTTATTGAATTAATATATTAATCGAAATTTGTATCAACGCATTAAACCAAATTTCATACACTCTTCTATAGGCAGCCACGCCTAGATCAACATAATTGCCCTCGGGTATGAACTGTCAATAATCTTGTTCACCAGGTTTGCCAAAACATCGGTAAAATCCGTATGTATTCGTGTGTGTCTGTCGTGTGTGTCTGTTGCATACGTGATATTTGACTTGCAGTTGTTAAGCACGTGATTGTTTCATTTTGTTTATATCTGTATTTTGACCAAGGTAACAGGACAGTTTCAGACACACCACTGGGCAGATCGGGCATACAACTTTGTTGTTTTCATGGGGCAATAGACGGTCGCATATATCATGTCGTTTGGAATATTATAATAACATATGAAAGCGTTTATGTCAGAATATAATTAACAAAAATAAATCACTATACACACAGAAATGGACGTGTATGGTGTAACTGTTTCCCACATACTACGTTACACATGCATAGTATGTTCAATAGATAGACAATACATAATGTGACAAGCCAAATGAATTGTTTGTTTGCCTGTAAGGTGCTGAAACAAGACATTATCAACGCGTTCAAAAGGTTGTGGCCTCAGTTAGATCCTGGTTGCGTAATTCGTCGCCAGAATAACTCTGCCGTACACGCCACGCTTCCTGAGTATTGACCATCTTAGATTAAAATGACCCCCCCCCCCCTCCCACACTACCACCACCGAATAGTCCTGGTTGGGCGTTAATAGAGTTCAAAGAGTTTTCCTCGTTGTGAACTTTTTCAATTCGTATACGATCTTATATTTGCAAGCGTCGAGTTCTGTCGCCAATGGACAAAAACTGGTTCATGGTGACATACTTTTTAGCGATATCGGTCAGCAGACACACACACACACACACGTTGGAAGATTTTGATTCATTGCATTCTTTAAAAAATTTGTCAACACAGCGATCACTTAAAAAAAGTTTAATAGCAATACTGCAATATCACTACGGCTAATGCAGAAGAATTATGGCAAAAGCCGACACCGTTTAATATCACGTTGAGGCTAATATTTTAAAAAAAGGAACAACTATTAACGCGGTATCTACTATTTTGTTAACTATGGACATGTGTGAAATTTTACCATCTAGAAACCTCTCATATATGTATTAAAGTGGCCGTCAACTGCGATTGACGAAAAAGACAAGTTCTAAAATACCGTTTTTTTAATTATTAGTTTTATTCATTAAAATATCACGACTGGTATGTTACATTACTTGAAAAAAGTTGTTAAGTTTTCATATTTTTAGTATATTCGGTAATAAATTGTATGGGTACATGTACCAGGTTTTTACCCAGTTAAATATAAATAACGCAAGTAGATTGATCATCATCGGATTGATCATCATCGTCACGTGGTAAACCCAGTAATGTAAATTATGCATGCGCATTGAATTATATATATATTATATATATATATATAACATTATCAATCGTCTTGCGTTATTTGTAGTGCGTAGTTATGTCACCTATTTTCACGATGTATTTTCGATTTCACATCGCGAAATTTTATTACCGATTATACTGAACATATGAACTTTTTCAAGTAAAAATAAAATAATTATTGTAAAAAAATACGGTATTTTATAACTTTTTTTTGTCAATCGCGGTTGACAGTCCCTTTAAAGAAGCAAACATAGTTAATTACAATTATAACTATTTCCTTAACATCATAATTGATCCAAAGAAAATGTTCAACATTTCAATCATATGTAGACTTTTGTCGACTGCATCATATTGATGTTTATGATCGACTGAATATATATAACTATGCAGAGCTGATTCTTAATAGAAAGCTCGACTTTTATATAGAGTTTTATAGATCGCGAGAGAAATTGAATGTTTTATAAAGACTGGACAACCGATCAGGTGATGACCATTTGTTAAATTTAAGTTACATACGTGTAGTTTTTAAACAAGTTGCATAACAAGAAGTATATATTTCGGACGAGGATTTTAAAGGTATTTTTTGTCACATATCGACAATGTTAACAAATAGAAAGCAGGTAATTAATGACCGGAAATTTATTATTTTAATATTCCGTTTAGTTTAGTTTAGTTTAAACCTATTTATTTTAGCTCGATTGCGTCGAAAGCCTTAGGCTTATATAAACGCTCTCGAGTCCGTTTCCTGGGCCTAGAACCAGTACTTGGTATCTTTGGGGGAAATCTATAGAACGCTCCCACGGTGGGGATCGAACCCGTGACCTCCCGGTCGCAAGGCGGACACCATATCCATTACACCACGGCGACCCGTTTAGTTTGTCTCGTATGTAGGATTCAACCTTTAAAACAAATCGATTGCATCACTTCAATCTTAAAACTGATTTCATACCTGGTTAATGGCACAAGTGTTAATGGAAACAAATATAGAAGGATATCCAATAACAAATAGAACATCAAATGAATAAGCGATTCACGCATGAACAGAGAGCTATTCAAAAGTAACATCGAACGTATTATACAAGGCCAGCGATTACATAAACGTTACAAATAGAGAAATCGTGTGAACGGAAGCCAAACAATACATATTAATGCTTACACTAACACAAGTATGTATGTATTTAAATAGTTATGCTATGTTACATTATAATGACGCATTAAATCGACTTCAAAAAAACGTCTATAGTCTCCCAGTTAACGCCGTGAGAGGTTCGAGTACAAATTCTACATTCATCGATAAAAAAATGATAAAAAATTAAATTTAAATAATACAAAGCAAATTGTGTAATTGAAAGGAAAATTATATTTGCTTGTTGTTGTTATTTTCTTCAAAAACAAGCATTTCATACAAACTATTAAAACTAATTTCAACGCACATAAAGTACAACTAAGAAGCGTTGTTGTCAAAGGTGATTTGCGATTATCTTAATTAGTGTCATGCTGAGTATATGTATGTTTAAATTTTAAATATCTTTCACAACATTTGTGTGACTGTAAAATGATATAAATGAGTCGCGTTCTGAGAAAACTGGGCATAATGCTTGTGCGTAAAGTGTCTTCCCAGATTAGCCTGTGCAGTCCGCACAGGCTAATCAAGGGCGACACTTACCGCTTTTATGATTTTTTCTGTTGAAAGAAAGTCTACTCTTAGCAAAAATCTAGTTTAGGCGGAAAGTGTCGGCCCTGATTAGCCTGTGCGGACCGCACAGGCTAATCTGGGATGACACTTTACGCACATGCATTATGCCCAGTTTTCCAAGAACGCGACTCAAATGTACATAAGCCGTGCTCAGGTAAAACCGGGCTAACTGCGTGTTCATAAAACATCGTCAAACCCTAAAATACCGATTTGCAGAAAACAGCCTAACACCTTTAAAACAGACTGCGAGTTATTCAGGTTGTTCTGTTTTTATGCTGTTTCGACATAACCATTTTAACTTTTCTTCTGATAGGGTAAGGTTTAATGGGAGTACCTTCTAAATGAATATCCAATCAAGGAGTAAAGTGTTGCCCCTGCTTAGCATGTGCAGACTTCATATGCTTCTATTGGGCAATCCTTTATGCACATCCATTAAGCCCGTTTTTCCAAGAGCGAGGCTCAAGTGTTCCGCAGCTTTTTAAAGAAAAAAACAAATCTGTTTTATTAATTACACGTCGCACTTTACTGTTTAACTTATACTTTATCAACGCACGTTATAAACGTACAAGCAGTTATATTTAACCTGATCTGTGTAGTCAAATATCTATCTCGGTTGCCCCATGAGTTTAAAGATCCTTTGTATTTGTATTGACACTAGACGTGGTTGAAACTGTTTGAAAGATTAATTTTTAATTTCTTTCACAGGCAGATCGATAATTGCTCTGTAAATTGTACTTGTTTGCGTGAGGCAAACAACTAAAAAATGGAAAATATTCAAGGTAGCAAAATAACACTCCTGAATAAGTAAACGTTTTTTTATATCTGTAAGAGTATGAATAATCGATGGAAATCGATAAAATAATAAATGGTATGCGGCGCTTTTTATCAACGATGAGGAAAACAAATGAGATTACATAGTTTTCCTACATACAACGCAAACAAATCTATTTACGTAATTTATAAAAGGGACAAAAACATTCAATGGCCGTTAAGTTCAATGGTGCCTAGCGCAATTTTCAGAGAAACGAGTGTAAACTAACTGATACAGTTCTTTATGGAAACCATAAGTGCGATCATATTGTTAAACAGTCTTTTATCAGTGGTTTTATTGGCTGGTAACTGGTAATTGCAAAGAGAAACCTTAAAGACATTTATTTGATAATATTATATAAGAAAACGTATTGAGAAAAGAAAAGATTCAACTGCGGGAAAATATTAATTCATATGTCTATAAGTGGGTTCAAATATTAGGACGTAACCAATCGTGGTTGGGACTCAACTTATTTGTAGGCATCGAGTTTCAAGAAAATCAAATCGCTATTAAACTGCGTATATAAAGCGTTTCGTATTCGCATTTAGCTTGGTATTATGTTACCTTATGCACCTGAAGGTACGTGGTTTATGACCGGGGAAATATCATTTTATTTTATTTCATAGTTTTACATGGTTTATGTGTTGTTTACTGATACAAATCTAATGTACATGTTAGGAACTACATTTACCGACATGTTATTTTCCAAAATACGAAAATCTTCGAAGACGTCCTTTAAACTAAAATCTAAACGTTTTGAATTATTTTAACACTAACGCATACTAACGAATTAAGTGCGAAACAAAAAAACACTATAACAACTCTCTTATCGAATGCCGTTAATTTCAGTAGTTCAACAAATACACAATGGCTAACTTATATTGAGTTTTCTTGTTATTAACACACATGTAACTTGATATCCTTTTCAACAACTGAAATATATCTAATGCGGTACACTGTTTACGGTGCGATTGCGCTTCGTTAATCTGTTCGACTGTTTGGTAGTACATGTGCTCGTTTAAAAGTGCAGAATTATGTAAATAAATATACAGCCTTGAAGAAACTGAAACATAAATTATATTCATATCTTCAGTTTACATAACAATATGCCACGTAAGAATTGAAATTGGAAGTAGAAAACAGTTCATGAGTTTTCATCAATTTAATGTTACAACTGCGTGAAACAAATGACTGAAGTGAACACCATGAATTAAATTAACTCTTTCAGTGCTGGAACCGAATTTTGAATGCCTTTGCAAACAGTTTGGATCCAGATGAGACGCCACAGAACGTGGCGTCTCATCAGGATCCAAACTGTTTGCTATTCTGATAGTATTCTTTGAAAAAAAATGAAGAAAATGCTATTTTTTTAAATTCAGCAGACGACATTTTAGCAGACGACAAATTTCCCAGCATGCAAAGGGTTAACTAAATGTTGATGTAAACATGCTGCAGTATAACCGATCATTGTTTACAAATATGCTATAGAAACACAACATTTACAAACACACATATAATATACCTATGTTTACAACGTATATAAATATCATTTAATAGACTAATAATATTGAGAACTTTGTGAACGTGTTAAATAATTAATTTGTGAACCACGATAAGTCCCGTGTACATGGATCGATATAAGCGTTGTTAATTTATAAACTTTAGGTATTTTATCTATTTGAATGAATACATAGGTTAACAAATTATTAAATATAATACACATGGTTACAAATGGCATTATGTTTTGTATGTGTAGGTAATGACAGTTAATATTAAAATTATATATTATCCAATAGCAACTTGTCTGCAATACTACCTTACGCCATTAACCGACATCGTAAACAATTAAAACTCTAAACACGATGATTTTAAAACCTGATACATTATTATTAACTTGACCATACCACATAATACTTATAAAAACGTACAATATTAAAGCTGTCTTACCTGAATATCGGATATTAAGGTTTGCAAATAGTTGTGCATGCTATCAATTGCCAACTGTTATTGATATCGCATATGATTGAGTTAAAATTTCTCGCACTACGTCATACGTCGACCAGAGATGTTTTAATCAATATCGGAAATCGTTGTAGGCCACTGTCTAACATTGATTTGAGCTAACTAAGCATATGATAAGGCACGTTGTCTATGACTGTGATCAAATATTGGGACGCAACAAAATATGCTTGTGTGTCAACATATTTGTAAGCAAGTTGACTTAAGGACAGAGTAAACGTTTTTGGAAAGGAAAACGCTGGTGCACTTCTATTGTAGCGTTTCATATTCGCTATTAACTTTTCCAGCATTAAATGGCGCAGCCGTAGCGTGTAAACGTTTGTTCCTAAAAGTCCCTGGTTCGAACCCCGGAAAAGGCACTTTTATTTTATTTCACGTTTTGATTGTTTAATCTGTTTACTTTTCAAAATATAATGGTTTTGTCAGATGTTATATTTAACGACTTTATTTATTTAAATACGAAATATGTGTCAGAGAGTCTCCTACATGGAAGGCTGGGCATATCCACTGTCTGTAGAGGTATGTGTTAGAGAGTCTCCCACATGGAAGGCCGTGAATATCTACTGTCTGTAGAGGTATGTGTTAGGTAGTCTCCCACATGACAGGCTAGGCATATCCACTGTCTGTAGAGGTATGTGTTACTGAGCCCCCCACATGGAAGGCCATGAATATCCCCTGTCTGTAGAGGAATGTGTTGGAGAGTCTTCCGCATGGCATGTTTGGCATATCCACTGTCTGCAGAGGTATTGTGTTAAAGAGCCAAACGCTCCTTATTTACCAAACGCATCAAAATAGTATTGTGTCATTTGAAAGCATGGAAAGAAATAAGTAAATAAGAAATACTAATGTACAAACTATTTCAATCGGTAAGAACCAAGTAACATAAAATACATGTGCATTCATGTGCAGCGTTGCCTTCAACACACAACCGTAGATATACTTCTATTACACGCTCGTGAATGCGTCTCCGTATCTCCCGCCATATGATATCCGAGCCATCTGTGCTCATTTCTGCATTGCATCCTTCTGTTCAATAATTCCAGCATCAGCATCTCCATCTCCATCCTTCTTTTGCTGCGTCACAGCAGCGGCTCTGGGTGAAAGATAACAGCCTGTCGAATCTTCGGCAATCGCAGTATTACTCTCGGACCGTCCTCTATCATGGCCGTGATATCTACTACCCATTTACGATGCTGTTTATCCTGCAGCCCACACGCTGCCATCAGATGTCGCTCTGGAATCATATAATATCCAGCTGCACAGATGATATTGCAGTTCTGAGTGTTCCAAATGCTCCAATTAACCAGTGGACCAACTCCTTTCTTGAAACAGTGAGGGTAAATTGCTTTCAGCTTGCCAAAATATTACATTTTTTATTACATAAGATGTTATTTCTTTATTCTTTGATTTCAGTACCTCTTTAACGATCATTTTTAGAATAACATACAATTTTGCCTGAGTGACATTAAGATAGTTTACGAGTTCCGTTTCACCAACTTTAAAACAAAGCCTCCACGCTAAATATTTGTATTCACTCCCTTTGAATCCCACCGGAGTAACAAATGATCCCAATGATTCAACTTTCTGCGCGACATCCGGTGGCGGCCAATGTCGAGAGCGTTGAGCCCATCTCTGCAGGATGCCGGGGCATTGACATCGTAATGCTAACACAGTATCGATATGCATTCCGAATCCTCTGAACACCTGTAGTGAGGGTCCCGCGCGTTCAAATTGTTGTCCTCTTTTAATTTGTATATTTGACAATATATCAAGAACTAAACCGCTGCTTAGGATAGCGTTCCCTTTTCCGTCATCACATAGACCATTAATTAATACAGTTGTATATTTGGAAGTCGATCTCTCCAGTAACATCTTGCAATGTCATGGGTATGCACTTGTGACCATCTTGTACACTTCTATGTCGTCTGGAATGGTTTGCAGATCAACTCCAGCTTCTACACAGAGGACAATTTTTGGAACGAATATTCGATCGCGGTCGCTTTCTACTTAGCAAGTCAGCCCCTCGGCCTTGCTGCCAGCTGAGAGGGAAATTGCATTAAGGTTTAGTTCGTTATACAGCATATCAAATTCTATGTTACTCTCAACACGTCTTCGTCTGATCTCTTCCCCATAACACAGCCGGGTCATTATATTGCAGACTTCAACGGATACACTTTCAACATAATTCTGAAAACAAACAGGGCCCATGTATTGCATTTTCTTTCAACGTCATGTTATTTACCAGTGTTATTGTCCTGTATTGTTCAATTCGCTTTCATAAAATGACAAAGATTTTTGGTATCCACTGAAATGTTAAACTTTCCATAATGCACATATGAAATTGTATTTCCATAACATTGCAAAGAAAACTTACATTCAATGTACCTTACAACACCTTTTAAATTCATAACATTAAATTATATTACATTGTAATTTAATTTTTTATATTTATTGAGCATACTTTACAAACAGTTTAAGGTTTCTTGCCTTAGAACGCTATCAGTCCCTGACTTACTTAAAAGTGACCACTGTACATAATGTTGTGCCTAGGAATGCTTTAAGTCTCTGACTTATCCAGAAGTGACGTATGTACATCCTGCCGTGTCTGGGAAAGCTAGATTGCGTCGAAAGACTAACGCTTATAAAACGCTCACGGGTCCGTTACCTGGGTAAAAACAGTTCTTGGTGTCTTTCGGTCCTTTGCTTAGCCACTAGTGAAGACTATACGGACTGCTGTATCTGGGAAAGATTTCAGTCTCAGATTTATATATGATTGACGACTGTACATACTGCTGTATCTGAAAATGCTTTCAGTATCTTAATTATCCATGATTGACGACTGTACAGACTGCTGTATCTGGGAACACTTTCAGTCTGTTACTTACCCATGATTGACGACAGTACAGACTGTTTAATCTGGGAAGACTTTCAGTATCTGACTTATCCATGATTGACGACTGTACATATTTCTGCATCCGGGAACACTTGCAGTCTCTGACTTACCCATGCGTTACGACTGGCTTTTTCGTGGAACGCCTTTCAGTCCCTGACCTACCTGTGAGTGACAACTATACAGGGCGCTCTGACAGGGAACGCCTTTCAGTCCCTGCCCTATCTGTGAGTGACAACTGACTATCCTTGGTGTGTCGACTGTACAGGCCGCTCGAACTGGGAACGCCCTTCAGTCCCTGGCCTACCTGTGAGTGAAAACTGAACGCCTTTCAGCCCCTAACCTACCTGTGAGTGACAACTATACAGGGAGCTCTGACTGGGAACGCCTTTCAGTCCCTGACCTACCTGTGAGTGACAACTGTACAGGGCGCTCTGACTGGGAACACCTTTCAGTCCCTGACCTACCTGTGAGTGACAACTATACAGGGCGCTCTGACTGGGAACGCCTTTCAGTCCCTGATTAGCCTGTGAGTGACAACTATACAAGGCACTCTAACTGGGAACGCCTTCAGTCCCTGCCCTGTCTGTGAGTGACAACTGACCATCCTTGGTGTGACGACTGTACAGGCCGCTCGAACTGGGAACGCTCATCAGTCCCTGACCTACCTGTGTGTGACAACTGAACAAGTTGCTGTGTTTGGGGAACGCTTACAAATCCATAACTTACCCGAGAGTTATTGCTGCACAGGCTGCTGTGTGTTGGTATCCTGTCTGTTTCTGACAATCTTCCGTCTGTTATTTTTATTCCGCTGCAAATTCACATTTAGTAGATAATTTGAAAGAAAATAAATGAAAAGATGTCTATAAATCTGAAGCAAACATATAAAAAAGGATTCACATGCTTTAAAGATTAATCTTACACAGTGTTTGGGAGAATGGGCCCGGTCCCTCTGAATTGGGACATATCTTGTCGTTTTAGTAAAATTGTGAAATAAGTGTATTTTTATTTTACTAAAATATACTTTTAAATTGAGATTACAAGTCATTTCAATATTGTATTTACTATTAAATGTTCAATTTCTAGAAATATTAAAACTTATTTAGTTTAAATCTTGTTGAAACCTTCATATGGATGTGATCAAAAGCTAGATTCACATATTTAACATGTATGGCAAAACACACGCTTATTTGAGTAGAACATAATAAAGTCGTACTTAAATTTACAGAATTTTGAAATAATTTCCACTTTCGATTTGAAACTCATCTCACTAGTAATATAAAAGAACTTGGTAAAGAGTTTTGTTTTGCTTTGTTGTACATTGTGTATTGTGTCATAGAACACAAACTTCATGAAGATCTAATAAAGTCACAATAAAACAATAAAACAATACTGCAAACGATACCTTATAACAAATAAACTAACCTCCGGTTTTATCAGTACAGTGGATCAACATCGAGCAACAGTTATGAATACAATACGTAATATATGCAGACTTAACAATTAATCTAGTGTGTACTACGTCATCAGCAATCGGTCATTGCTCGCAGGTCTATTCTCCGGTAGAGTGTTTAATTTTTTTGCGATGTTTTTTTTTTTAATAAACTCTTTATTCGACTGTAAAATCTTCACATGTTCTTATATTATTTAAATTTCGATGAAAAGCTCAAGAAAACTAATTAATTTCATCCTTTTAACTCTCCCATATGCGTATGCAATTTTTATTGGATTAACTACGTAATGAAACTCTTATCATCTGCGTCTACACACGTTTGTCAGACTCTAATAAAGGATTGATTGCTATGGAGAATTAATGCATCCCGACATTCTTCAAATTGCATTTTAAGGTTCTTATATAGATTTACTTGCGACGAAGAACTAATGAGGCCCTATATATCTGCGTGCGTTCCAAGAAAATGTTCAGGACACGTAAAAATCTTATTTGATATATTATGAGACCATATTAATCTGCGCTCAGTTATCATTAACATGTGCTTCTGCGGTCTTGATTACATTATAGAAGAAATGTACCCCTATCATTTTTCGTCGAGTATACACATAGTGGTTAATTGCGTAATGTATACCTTATCATCTGCGTGAAAACACTATTATCAGGTCCTCATAAGGAGTTGACCGCGACTGATAAACTATTTTCAATAGTCATGCAAGCCGACAACCTTCACAATGCATTCTCAGGTTCTTATTTGGTTTAATACGTGAGGGATCCTTAATAATCTGCGTTAAGCTTACACAAAGATTTATAAATACACAAAGATTAGAAGCATTAATTCGGACAAAAAAAATGTATCGGAAATTCTCGCCGCGAATACGTGATCTTCATCACGTGACGTCAATCGGGCAGTCGCTGATCTCCCTCTGTTATCTGGCGATATCATTCACTATGGAAGCGTGTCCGTCCGCTTGATTCCAAGAAACAAAACTTCATGACATCGCACAAGAGATCCGAAAACATGTGAAACAAGTTCATATATTTATAGTAGCGTTGATATATTAAAAGTTATTTAGCAATACAATATAAAATATTTGAAAACATATGTATATCTGAACCAGTACTAAGCAACAACACATTATAATAAAGTACACCTTTAAATTCCCCATTCCCTTAAACGTAATTATTTCATCTTGGAAATAATGAATAAAGTGTAAGTATATATAGCTGATATCAAAATCTATAGTAATAACTTCGTGCTTTTAACTTCAATACTTTCGCAGGTATTAAATAACACAACTTTGAGAGATTTCAGGCCGAGTTAGATTATTTAAAAGTATAAGCTTAACGTATCATTTTAAAGGTTATATAAAAATGTACACGGCTACGAAAACGTTTGATATCAACTTGAATAGATTCTGATATATTCATGGGCGAATCTTTGTTACATTTCAGACCGATGAAGATTTTCTAATTGGAAAGTACATATCCGCCTTTGCCTAAAACTGTTTAGTTTCTTTATAAATACGTCTGATTTTGATATCATTTTAAAGGTAATATGAACATGTACACGGCTACGAAAACGTTTTTATTTTAACGTTAATCGTCTCGCATAATTCTCATATGCGAATCATTTTAACATATAAGGCTGATGCATAGTTTGTAATTGAACAATATATATCTGCCTTTGCCCACAACTTTACTATTTCTTAAATAAGATTTTATGTTTGAATATTTAGAGGAAATATCAAATGCTATAGTCGAAAATAATTATAGCGACTTTTACTGAAGTAGTTAAGAATATATTCAATGGAGACACTTTGAAAGATGTCAGGCCGTTGCATACTTTTAATTGAACAATTCATATCTGCCTTTGCCTTAAATTGTAATTTTATTTTAGGTTTCTTAATCAAGTATCATTTAAAAATTAATATATAATACTAACGGCTTAAATTAAATGGATGAATTTATATCAAACTGTTCTCTATATTTCCTAAACTGATATTTATTTATTAAAATTTCCCAATAAAGTGTAAATTTTATATAAAACTATAAAAAGGAAACAGAAATATAGATTTTGAATTCACTTATTGATTATAAATAATACATGCCAGACAATAAACATGTTGAATACACATCTGCGATAGATTCGCAAACGCATTCTCTGCAAGGGAGACCATGTTTCCATTTGTGGATTAAGAGCGTTTACTGGTATGCCTGTGACACCACAAGCCTGCGCATGTGTATGGAGCGGTATTCACGTCAAAATTGTAATGCGCATTATTGCAAACGTGTTATGTTTGTTTATTATCTTTTATGAACAATGTTTTTCAAACACTGTTGAAATGTGTGTAAATGTACTTGTCTTTCGGTAATTTCCATTCCGCTTTTCAAGTGTTTTGTAATGATATTGTCTGCTTTAGATCGGCAATTTGCAATAGTGTAACCGCAAATCGTATAATGCTTTACTGTAAACCACAATACGTTAAACCGCAATACGCTAAACTGAATTCGATAACGAAACTAAACTTGTTGTCAGCTCTACTTAATGACGTAATCAAACGATAAATTTGCGTTCCGCAAGCTTTTTAATGTTTCACACAGTTTCTTAAAAAAAGGTTGCGGTTGTTAATTTTCGAATATAGATCAATGCTTAATAGAAATGAAATGATTGCAATTCGAATACATGGATTCAAATATTAAATGACGTGTGCAAAACATGGTGGTCGACAGTTTTCTTAGGAACAGATAGTCACAAAGTTTGTATAAATTCTAAGTACTTGGAGGACGAAAAAGTGTTCAAAATGTGGTGCAATTTAATACTTATCAATCAAGACTGTGAGAGAGTATCAGTGTGGGTGCTATATGGTGAGTGAATGAAGTTACTAATACTGCATGTTTTCATGTGAGATGTTAACATTTTAGCTATAGAGTTTCACTGGTTTTATACACTAGTATAGTGTCATTCGTTCATAAAGTCTCGTAAGAGAAAGATGTGTTTTTAATTTGTTATTCATAATTGTGTTTGTTAATTTCAGGCCATCATTTAAACCATTATCAACATATTTATAATAAATAATATGTACAACCAACCACTTATGTTATGAATACACAACCAGGCTACAAATGGCGCCCAACGTGATTGTGTGATGGTCAGGACCTAAGAAGCCCAGGGACGTATCGACTGCCTCTAAGAGGATAGATCCCCACTGTCCACAAGTCTACATCAGACGATAACCACCGCTGTCCAGTACATCCTGGATTTCAATACCAACGGCGGATTCCTAACCGCAGAGATATCCAGGTATCCAGATTGCCAGGAAACAGCTTTAAAAAAATATAATTCCAGCAGTATTCTGTTATATCGATAATTGCCTAAATTTAGAGATATTGTGCTTAATTTCAACTCCCGTTATCAAGCATATGGATTTGAATCAATTAAGATTATTTAAATGTGATATAATTTGAAAAATGTGTGCTATAAAATCTCAATTTTGGAGTATTCCGATATATTTTGTAGGTTGGAATTAAAATATTGTATTGTCCTTTGACGGTACTAATGTTTATGTAGTCCCCATTGTTGTTGGTAAAGCTACAAAGGTAGTCAAATTTGAGAGTAAATTTTTTATCAGTTTATAGCAAATATCTTTTAAGAATAGTGTTTGTGAAAGTGTTACCTTGTACATAGTCTGCATAACTGTAATAATATTTCTTTTGCATGATTTGAGATATAACTGTTGTTGTCTATATAATAAGATTATTCACCAGTAGACAATACTTTTCTTTGTTTGTAATTTCATTTCATTTCTTTTTGAAGTTAATTGCGGTTATATTTCAGTATATTTTATTTTGTGTAATATGTTTATGTCTTACATTATGGTAATTGACAATTTGTATAATGTAACGATGTGTCGTTATTGCAATAAAATTAGTCGCATGTAACATTTGTGTTTTTACATTAAGAACTTCCGGAAAACCAGAAACATATTCATACATCTATATTTTTTAACACGTAAGAGATTTCCTGTCTGTATTTAACGTCATTTTTAGCTCGGCTGTTTTCGGAGAAAACCCGAGGTATTGTCATAGGCAGCTCGTCGTGTCCGCCGTCGTGTCCGCCGTCGTGTCCGACTTCGTGTCCGTCGTCGTCCGTAACATTAACATGTTGTTAAGGTTCTGAACATTGTTTCTAAAATAAAAGTGCTTCCACCTACAACATTGAAACTTCATATGTAGCTGCACGACGATGAGTTGTACACACCACACCCAATTTTTGGGTCACTAGGTCAAAGGTCAATGCCACTGTGACCTCTATAAAAAAATGCTAAAACCTTAAAATTTTGTTAAAGTTTTGAACATTGATTTTAAAATAAAAGTGCTTCCACCTACAACATTGAAACTTCATATATAGCTGCACCTCGACGAGTTCTACACACCACACCCACTTTTAGGTCACTAGGTCAAAGGTCAAGGTCACTGTGACCTCTAAAAAAATCTGACAAGCTTTCATTTATTAGCTCGGCTATTTTCGGAGAAAACCCGAGGTATTGTCATAGCCAGCTCGTCGTGTCCGCCGTTGTGTCCGTCGTCGTCCGCTAAAACCTTAACATTTTGTTAAGGTTTTGAAAATTGCTTCTAAAACAAAAGTGCTTCCACCTACAACATTGAAACTTCATATGTAGCTGCACCTTGATGAGTACTACACACCACACCCACTTGAGGGTCACTAGGTCAAAGGTCAAGGTCACTTTGACCTCTAAAATAAATTCTGACAAGCTTTCGCAGCCGAGCGTGGTATCCGTTATGCGGTGCTCTTGTGGTCTTATATTGTTATTAATATCGAAAATAAATAAGTTACCCTTAAGGAATAATATAATCGTCTGTATTGATAAAATTCTTCATGTAAGGAAGAGGCTGACACCCCCGAAAGGCTACTGTTTTTATAGATAACAGTTTAACCCGGATTAGTCAATGTTGTTGTAGCGTCACGTGACTTTCTAGCGTATATAAACGGTTTCTTGAAGAGTGGAGTTTAGTTTGGATCCTGTTACCGTAAGAAGCGTGTTGAGAGGAAAAGGGCAACTGATTGTAAATACAAAATAGAGTATATTAGGTAGTTTTGGCTTCACAGTAGTCTCCTATCTGTGTTAGGGTTGTTGAGTCAAAACATTCCATATATCTAAACCCTGTTTGAAGAAGAAAGCATAAGCAGACCGGTGCCCGGGTTTTCCTGGTGTATTGTAGCTTCTGCGTCACGGTGCTATTGCAGGAATAGGTTCCATGCTCGAGGTTTGGAGTGCATGGCGGGTTTTCCTGTTGAAGATCTAGTAGCGTGTGCGTGATGGTGCAATTGCAGGACTAGGCTCCATGCTCGAGGTTTGGAGTGCATGGCGGGTTTTCCTGGTGTAGATCTAGTAGCTTCTGTGTGACGGTGCTATTGCAGGAATAGGATCCATGCTCGAGGTTTGGAGTGTATGGTGACTCCAGTTTTGAAACGCCCAGATAGAATTGTATTGTCCACTGTGTGCATGATTTATGTGTGGATTGTTTTATGGCATAGGTATTCTAGCCGGCGTAGTGAAAGCACGGTGACTGTATTTAATTATCGCCCAGGCAGGCGTTTTTTTAGGTATCTCAATTATTGTTGTAATGTTTGATGGAAGTTAATTAATTCATGTTTATATGTTCCAATCATTTGTTTAGAATATCTAATCATAAGCCAGGTAGGCTGAAGGGAAATTATTCGTATATCTAAACAGTGTGATCACAGCCCCGTACACGTCACAATAAGTGTATTTATATTTACAACTAATATAAGTAGAGCATCATCACAGTAAGAGTATTTATCACATACCCTGTTGATTTTAACTATATTGATTAAATTTATTGATTTTCGAAACAATGTTTGACATTTAAAAGGTAGAGCGTGCTCAAAATACCAATGCCATAGCTGTTGAAATGTCTGAAAAAGACATTATTGAAAAATTGTTGGCTTCAGGTTACAACATTTCTAAACCCGAGTCTGATAAGCCTTCAAATACATTGAACTTTTTGGACAAACCCGAAATTATTCTGCATTCAACTCCTTTTCCATTGAATCCTGAACATATGTTGCCTTCTGGAGGTGCAATTCCCAAAACTTTATTTCAGAAGTTATCTACTGCACATGCAAATTATAATGTTAGTTTGTAGGAGAATCCATCTTTAAATGCTAATATTCAGTCGTCCGAACCAATATTGCCAATGTTTCCAGGAGATGAGCTTTGTCAAAAAGGAGAAGTGTCATATAACTAATGGCGTTTCTAAGTAAAATGTTTGATATCTGATAAGGTTTCACAATGAACTCTTTTGCAGGCAATAAGAAGGTCTATTAGAGGCCCAGCAATGAGATGTGATTTCTTTGGGAGACAATGCAACTGTTGAGCAGATTTTATTTAAAATGGACTCATTGTTTATCATTTCTTCTGGTAACAGTATTGTTATGCAAGAATTTTTCAATTCCTTTCCGCGGCCTGATGAGCCTGTCACTGCATTTGCCTGTAGACTTTAGTACATTTTGACTAGCTCAAATGAAACTCTTAAATTTAGTCCTGAATACAGAAATAAAATGTTGCGTTGCAAATTTTGGACATCCCTTTGTTCTGAGAAGTTAAAATCTCAAACTGGACACAAGTTTGATGCAATTGTGTCATTTGAGCAATGAATTAGAGAAATAAGGGCAGTATAACATGAAATTTCCCTAGGCCCTCTTGTTTCATGGCAGTAAAATTGAAAGGGGTTCGGCAAAGTGTCGTTTCTGATGATTCCTTAGATTTTAACTAGATAAAATCTCTGGAATTGCAAGTGGAAAACTAGCATACATATGTGAATAAAAAGCTTTATAATTTATAAGCAAATAGCTCAAATAAGGGACAATCAAGATTTCAGAACGAAGGTAGTAATTATTTACCTCAAAGGTCTGGAGGTCAAAATAGAAGTTTTAATGGCCATGGCAGAGGTCAGGGTTTTAAAAACCGTGGTCAAGGCCAGAGTTTTAGAGACCGTGGCAGAGGTTCATACAATGATACATCTGCTAGGCAAATTAGCCTGAACTTTTACCCAAAAAGAGTACCCGCTTCTGTTGCAGGCCAAACAGAGGCTGGTAAACAAATTGGCCAACACAAACTGTATTCCACATTAGTGGGTGAACCAAATAATAGCATAATAAGTATCAATTGGTGTCGGTTCACAGCATTGATTGATTTTGGTTCCATGGTTACCACTATTTCTGAGACTGCTTTAAACTCTATGAGTGAAAAACCTGAAATTTTACCTTTAGATACTCTAGGTTCGAAACTTAGTACCGCAGATGGTTCTTTGTTGAAGTACTGCGGGTATATAGAAAGTACACTGTGGGTTCCTTCTATGTCATATATTGCTTTTGATGTGCCAATTTTAGTTATAAAAGATAACACTTTTAACAGAGATTGTCCTGTAATTGTTGGCACTAATGTTATTAGACTCATGCGTGATATAGTGTCCCAGAATGACAGTGATGTCATTTCTGAGGAATGGAACATTGCCATTGCTTCCTTGAATGTGACATCATTTGCAGCCAAACTATCTAGCAAAAGACAAGTTGAGATAGGTCCGTTTGAAGCAGTTTTTTTAATTGTGTTGCTAGAGGGGCGAATCATGCTATAGCCAATGTAGTTACTGAAAATCATGACTCCTCAGCTAATTACTCTGTATGTCCAAGAGTAATCAAAATGCAACAGTATGGCTATTGTTGCAAAATGTCTGTGACAGTTTACAACAAGACTGGCAAGGCCATTATTTTTAAACCAAAGTCATATGTTTGTCAGATTTCTATAGTTGAGGTCATATATAATTTGTCCTGGAGTTTTCAGAATGACTCTCAACAGAAAACACCAGTATATGAGTGTACCAATGACCTTGGATTTAAGATTGATACTGGAACTCCGACACCCCAACAAGGACAATGTTTAAGACGATTTGTACATCCTATATCAGTAGAATCTTTGGAAAACGTATGTGACCAATTTCATAACACTTGTTGAACCACAAGATTGTGTTAAAAGGACCCAAACCCTTTTAAGCAGTCATGCAGACGCATACCCCCAGGGTTGTATGAAGACGTAAGGCAGCATATTAAAGAAATGTTGGATGCCAATGTCATTCGTGAATCAGAGTCACCCTTCAGTTCCAATGTAGTGTTGTTGAGGAAGCGTGACGGTTCACTTCGATTCTGTATTGATTGCAGACAACTCAATACACGAACCAGAAAAGATGCTTACAACTTACCCAGAATTGATGACATTGTAGACAGTCTTTCTGGTGCCAAATACCTTTCCAAACTTGACTTGAGGTCAGGTTATTGGAATGTGCAATTGAAAGAAGAAGACAAGCACAAAACAGCCTTCAGTGTAGGAAACCTATGTTTGTATGAATGGAGCCGAATTGGTTTTGGACTTTGTAATGCCCCTAGTACTTTCCAACGGCTTAAAGAACGTTGTATGGGCGCCCTACACTTTATGAAATGTCTTATTTTTCTTGATGACATTCTGGTTTATTCCAGAACATTTGACGAACATATTGAAAGGCTTCAAACTGTATTTTCACGCCTTGCTGAAAATGGTTTGAAGCTCAAATCCTCCAAATGTGAGCTCTTTATGTCATCTGTTGGGTACCTTGGTCATGTGATCAGTGAAGATGGCATCTCCACTGACTATGAAAAGACCAGTGCTGTCTCTTAATGACCAGCACCCAAAAACATTAAGGAGACAGTTTCTTGGCTTTGCTGGTTTTTACAGAAGGTATGTAGAGCTCTATGCTCTGATTGTTGAACCACTCAACGAACTTCTGAAAGGCCATGACACCACAGGCAGAGCCAGCAAGCGAAAGAAACGGTCCAAAAAGACCAATAAACCAGCTGTTTTGTCTTGGGCTGACACTCAAGATCCTTTATTCTGTACACAGGCGCATCAGGTCATGGCCTTGGTGCTGTCTTTTACCAAAATAAGGATGGAACAGAAAAGGTCATTGCATATGCCAGTCGTGGCCATCAGAGAAAGTCGACCCAGCACTAAAGCTAGAATTCTTAGCGTTCAAGTGGGCAGTTACAGACAAGTTTCATGATTATCTTTTAGGTCACCAATATGTGGTCTTTACCGATAACAATCCACTAACATATGTAACCACTACAGCTAAGCTTGATGCCACTGGCCTAAGATAGCTGGCAGCATTGGCTGCATACAATTTTAGCATTAAGTACAAACCGGCTAAGCTTTGAGCCAGATACTAGAAGTTTCTTCAGATATGGTCAAAGCCATAACACAGGCATCTGAAGTGCAAATGCTCCTAGCAGAATGTATTGCCTTGATTTCTGTCCTATTGCTGCAGAAGAAGCCAGATCTCAATTTCAACCTGCACAAAGGACTGGCTGGTGTACAGCTCAGGCTCAAGATCAGTACCTGGCTAAAGTACTTTACCTCTTTAGAAGCGGTTCCTGCCCCTGAGAGGACGCACTCCGTAAGGAATCACACGATGTAGGTACAGCTGTTACTCAGAGAATAGAAACGACTCACTATTGAGGATAAACAGCTGTACTGAACCACTTCTTTAGATGGTCAAGTCGTTAAGCAACTAGTTTTACTCAGTGAATTCAGGGAACAGGCCCTTAAAGGTGTCCATAATTATGTTGGACACCCAGGCAAGAATGTCCCTGTGGTTGGCCTGGCAGAGATTTTTCTGGCCCCATCTAGATCGAGATCTAGAACTGAAAATTCAGGGTTGTACCAAATGTATTTTGAGTAAACGTCCTCAACAGACAGCTGCCTGGTCTGGTAAATATCAAGACCACAAAACCCATGGAACTGGAATTTTCTGTCCCTAGAATCAAAGGAAGGCCATGAAAACATCCTGGTAATAACAGACCATTTTACCAGGTATGCACAAGCTGTCCCCTTCAAAAACCAAACTGCTATTACTACTACAAAAGCCCTGTATGGCAACTTTATAAGGTACTACTTATTTTCTGAACGCCTCCACAGCGATCAGGGCAGACATTTTGACAGCAATGTAATTCAGGAGCTTTGCAAAGTAGCTGGAATTGAAAAGTCCCGCACAACCCCATACCATCCAATGGGTAACCATGCGGAACTATTCAACCAAACACACATAAAGATGTTAGGACACTAGATCCAGGCCAAAAACAAGATTGGAAATCCTTTGTAGGTCCCTTGGTGTAAGCCTATAACGCCACTAAAAGTAACGCTACAGGATATTCACCCCACTATCTCATGTTTGGTCGGCATCCCAGACTTGCGATAGATATTGTCATGGGTACCGAGTCCGGGAACGAAGGATCTCCAAGCCTATCTGCTCACATACACAAATTGTAAAATCGATTGCAGCAAAACCATAAGTTAGCTGCTGAGGCCTCTGCGAAGCAAGATGTAAGGAATCAAGCATTTTACAACCGCAAGGTTAATGTCACCAGTATTGAGGTCCATGATAGAGTTTTCGGACTTAAATGTTATTCTTGATCTTTTACTCAAGCCTTTTGTATCCAATGTTTACATTTATCAATATAACGCATTTAATGACAAACTTCAAAACATGCCAAAATCTGTGAAAAAGCTCCTTTAACAGGTTTATTTATTTGTAATCTAATAATTTATATTGTAATTAGTGTGTGTACTTAGATTCAGCCTTCTAATTGAATAATTGTGCATATTTTCCCTGTATATATATATATATATATATATATATATATATATATATATATATATATATATATGTGGGTGTGTGTGTATCGCGTCATTTGAAAACCTGACTTAATGACATATACAACGTCATCAATAAAATTGCGAAATGACGTTGTGTGTTTTGTTGACATTTGCACATGTTTTGCGCGCAAAATTATTTGTATTTTGTTTTATTGAAAATGGGTTTTCGGTGATATGGACCAAGAGCTAGATGTAAGTATATTTGCCATTTTGCAGCTAAATCAATTGCTTATTATGACACTGTCTTTATTTATCGCCTGCCTTACTATAATTTACATAACATATTAAAACCCTTTGCTTTGTCTGAGACAGCATCGATCTTGTCGAATATGTTCAATTTTAATTTTCCAAAAAAATTACTAGTTTGGTGTTGTATTATAAAAAAACTGTTACCAATAAAAGCATGCATTATGTTTAAAAGTGATACGACTTATTTCATTGATGATGGTTTAGTTAACTTGCTCTTATGTTATGTTTTCTCTTTCACGCCTGTGTATGCCAGGGGCGTAGCGATACGAACAAATACAAACAAACTGTACGGCTTTAAAACACACATTGCTTAAACAAATTGCATGTTGTTATCAATATATGTTGTTTGTACTCTTTAGCAATATTTCATGTGTGTATATTTTAACAGAAAAGCTAATTCCATATGCAATTTACAACAACGATTTAACTCGACGTTATGAAAAAACGATTAGCTACGCTACCGAAACCCATACTGTATTGCGTCATCCAGGTCACGGCTTCTTAGAAATTGTGTCATCCAGGTCACGGCTTCTTAGAAATTGTCCTTACTTTGTTTTTGTTACGTCAGTGTTTATAAGTGTGGCAAAAATAAAGCGTATTTTTATATTCAAAGTAAGGTAGAAGATAATCAGGAATATTTTAAGATGGAATTATCAACCATGTGAATGATGTGATGTTATTTGTGAAAATTTATAAAAACACGCGACCAATTAATAGAAATTGGAAGCTTTAATAATCCAGTCAACAGCATAAATCAATAAGAAATAGTTTCATTTCCTTTTGTTTAATCGATCTAGATTTTCGTACGTTATTTATACGATAATAAATGTGTTTTCCATAAACACTTGATTTTGACAAATTGAAGTCTCTAACTCTATTCGTGTAAACCTATCAAATTAAGAATTCTGGTAACAATTAATGCACTTAAATTCTCGCCGATGTTTAAACAAATGTGTTATACGTTTTTGGATATTGTTAAGGAACTAGAGAGTCTCTTCTCTGAGCATTTTGGTAGAACGCCGGTTTCCACCCCTTACGCGTCACAGACTCTTAGTGATTCTGACCATGAAAGAGACGAGTCGTGCTCTGAGAGCACGGAGTCCTTTGTTTCCCGTGCTCGATCAGCTCTGGTACAAGTCAGCCGAGAAGATGAAAGCAGTGACAGTGATCCCGAGCAAGTATTACACGAGTGTGACGAACTTGCCTCTCTTCACAAGTTCATGCAAGGATGTGGATGCAAAAAGCACTGTGCAAAAAACTTTTCTCTTGGCAAAATTCAAGAGCATGTTTGTACTATGCGAGAACTTAGTAAAGAAGAAAAGGAGCGTTTTCTTATGGGTGTGTTAACTGACGCTAAATGTGAAACAACAAAACGAGGAATGAAGAGTCAACGGGACAGAACGCACTTTTATGTCAAAGGGAAAACCGTTTGCAAAACGACGTTCATGACTTACTACGACATATAGAAGACTGCTTTGTCAAATTTAATTTATCACATGTCATAACATGGACCGACGCCTCGAGTGCATGGGAACAAGGGTCGACGTCCAAAACATTTCCTTAACCTGGAAGATGTTTAGCGCGTCGTGCACTTCCTTCTGAACATGTTTAAATCAATAGGGATTTTCTATCCAGCAGCCCCTAGAGGCAATGACAACGTCCCTGTTGTGTGTTTGCCATCACATTTCACAAAACTAGGCATATACAAAGAATATGAACAGCTGTGCATCTCAACACACGCAAGGTGTATGAAGCTGTCTGCCTTCATAATAATTTGGGCCAGCTGTACGCCTCACATCAAAATTGCACATCCAAGGGATGATGCGTGTGCCAAATGCGAGTCCTTGCGAAAAGACGTCGCTTCGTCCGTTTCAGAGGAGGAGAAAATGCTTTCCACAACCGCTTTACAGAATCACATCGTCGACGCAAGAAAGGTGCGTTGTAATCCAATTAAAATCACAATCTTATGAAATATTTGTAATATTTAAATTTTCACTTTAACTTATTTAATAATTTTAATTAATCATAATTAATAAAGTTTTAATTAATTTCAATTAACAAAATTTTAAAATAACTATTGCATATTGTTTAAAATAACTAGTGCATATTGTTTAAAATAACTATTGCATATTGTTTAGAATAACTATTGTACATTGTTAGAAATACTTAAGGAATTGTGCAGTTCATATCACGCATTAAGCCCAGTTTTCACAAAACCACACCGGAATACTTTTTTGTGCCAGGCGAGCTACAAACTCTATCATATTGATGTACGATAAGAAAACAGCTTACTAAGCTAACAAAGAATAGCACATTCCAATCTAAATTGTTTACCAAATCAAGAACGCAAACGTAAGCAGTAGAAACTTCTAGAAAGTTCCATGACCAAGGGTTAACAACTTTGACCCGAACAAATATAAAAAAGTAGGTGAATCAGCGTACCACGTGAGACCACATAGGATCACGTGATAAACGTATTAGGAAAAGTCTGATCAGGTTTCAGAAAGTTGCATCTGAAAGGATATTTAAGAAAACACTGTGGGCGACTCACCACAGTGTTTTTCTGGATATTACAGGTGAGCTGTTGCTACTTATTCATTTTCAAACCTAAATTATTGTTTGCTGCAAATAAATATATTCATACTTAAATTATTGTTTACTACTTTAATTTGTTTCAGCTACATTCAATGTAGAGTATTTAGGAAAGTTGTTTGACTGCACAATATCCAAATAAATATATATTGTGTATGTATGATAATTGCTATTTTATAAGTATCATATTAGTAAAACAAATAGCACTGTCTTCTCATAAATAAATAATTTCTTTATTTTATGATTTAACAAAATAATTTCTTTATTTTATGATTTAACTAAATAATGTTAATGCCTGAAAACTGTTAGTGAAATTGAACAATATTCTGTGTGATTTATTAATATATATTAAGAATCAATATCGTTGCATATGTACGTATATATCATAAATGATATTTATGCATGCAAATATTTATCTTGTTTAATAAATTAACACAGTGTTTTTTTGGATATTACAGAGAATAAAATGGGCTGTTTACACTGTCGACTTCTTTGATTATTTACATCTATTATGGATCATAGAATATTAGCGCTTAACGCTAATTTGCATAAATTGAAGAATGGTAACATGTAATGCTAATTGAAAATGAAACACTACAAATACAACATTCACTAAGACCGTAATGGACAGAATAAATAATTATTAAGAACTAAATAATGTATCGTACGTAAATGAAGATCCCGTTACCAATTACATTAAATGGAAATAATGAAAACTTCAAGAAACATTGAAATAACAAGTAAAAGCACGTACGATATCTGGTGGAGAATAGGTTCTAAAGTTTAATTCCTTTACAATAACATTTTCCACAACAAAAATCGTCAGAAATGTTTCAAGATGTCTCACTACAATTTACGTTCTCGCCTATCAGCCACTCTACCGCCACAATTGACGCCGCCAACATCCCCACCTGACGATACGAGAGTTCCGGAGCAACCATTTCAACCATCAACTACCATATCAAAACAAGAAACTCCAAAATTATCAAGTGAGTCAAAACCTTATTTACAAGCTCCCGAAGATTTTGTTGCAAGTAAAAAACGTCGTAAAAAACAATTACGTTCAGATTTTCATAAACAATTAAATTCTATCAAAACAATCAGAAGAGTAACAATACATGACAGCCCATTTCAAAGTCACCCATTACAATCCGATGCATCAGACACCGAAGAAACCCAAGAAACAACACTCCAGCCATTAACGCAGGACCCGCCGAAGGAATCGCTGCTCGAGCCATTATCCAATTTCCGGTACGACCCAGTACCACCGCCATATGGTAATTTTCAGTGCCTTCCCGACGAACGACTACAGGATCCAATTTCCAGTGTTATTTCGCAGAGACCTAACTTTTTCTTAAATACCCCATCGCCTAGTGTTAATAGTGCTAATTTTCCATCGCAAAGTGCTAATAGTGACAATATTAACTTACGTAGGCAGACGCCTTCCGCACCTGGCCACTCTCCAGCAGACGGGGAACGACCGGCGAGAAACTTCCATACCGCACAGACTTCGGACCCAAGAGGTACAATGTTTAAGCCAAACATAATTAAGTTAGCATGCTTTACAGGCAGAGACTATGATAGTTTACCAGCGTTTCTGGCAAAATTTCAGAAATTGTGTAGCATGAATAACATTGATAGGGGTGAATACGCTAATGTTCTTCCATTTTACCTGTCCGACAATGCAGAGAATTTTTACAATAATCTGACCGAAGATATTAAATCTAATTATCAAGAACTCACCAAAGCGCTTGCTAAACGATTTCAGACTAAAGAATAAGATTATCATCTAATTGCTATTAAACAAAGAGAAAATGAATCATGTGATGATTATATCTCGAGAGCATTAAAAATTTCTACTGATGTACAAGGCTTAGAAGAAAAAGTTCTCGTAAGCTTGCTTGTCAATGCATTAAGAGACAGTATTAAGAAAGATGTTATTTTAAGACAGCCAGAATCTCTGTCAGAACTGGCCAAATACTGTAAACTCTGTGACATGACCACGTCATTTTCAGTCAATGCTATTGACACAAAATTTCAAACGTTATTGGAAGAGATTAAAACCTTAAAAGCGGACATCAAAATTAAGGAAATTAATGCTTTACAGTCAACCCCAATACCAAATATACCGGTAGAAAATTCTTACGCTCAACAACATATGTTTCCAAATCAAATCCAATCTGTTCCTTACAGCCGTTATCAACAATTTCAACCACGACAAAACCAAAATTATAGGATGTCAGTACCGTTAGACTATCAAAGACCGCGAATAGTCGATAGATCCGTATCTAACCCACGTTTACAAGTAAACAGACAAAATACACAAAACCAAATTTGCCCCAAATGCGGATACGATTCTTGTAGGGGGGGTAGAAACTGTTTTGCATTCCATAAACGATGCAACAATTGCCAACAATTCAATCACTTTCAATCAATGTGTTTTCGAACTAAAAAATGATGGAAAAGACAGAGCAGTAGGTACCATTTTAATAACGCAAATTATTCAAAATTCCAAGTAAAACATGAACAAATTAATAAAAAGGGTTTAATTAACAAAAGTACGCATACAACTCAAAATAAACAAAAACAAAGTATTAAATCTAAACGTAAAATATTAGCTTTAAAGGTAGTATCCGCATTTTCTCATAATTCTTAACCAGGAACAATTGCAGATGTCCCAACAAACATTCTTTTGGATTCGGGCAGTAGTATGTCTGTAATCAGCAAATCATTCTTCGCCTCCACAAACATTTCGCTAAGCGAATGCCTACCATCTAATCTCCATGTCAAGACCGCCATTTCTGATAATTCGTACAATGTAGAAGGGGTCATTAACCTCCCAATACTAATTGGCAACACGCGCTTTAAGCACCGGTTTTACATAGTACAAGGCTTAACGAATAATGCAATACTAGGAGTAGACTTCTTTTCGCAATACGAGGAAAAATTAAATTTTGAGACTAATACTCTTGAAATAAATAAAGATAATATTACATGCAAAACCAATTTTATAACAAATGAAATTCACTATATTCAAGCTAATAAAAAGATAAGACTTAAAGCTCATTCATTTCAGAAAATACCTGTCCAATTAAAAGAATGTTTTTTGAATAAAGATTTACATATTATGGATGAAACAAATATCATGGAACTTGATTTATGTATTACAGACAACAAAAATAAAACTATACAATTTCCAATTTACAATAACTCGGATACAGAAAAAATGATAAATAAATAGGATATTTTAGCTTCAATACATATTTTAAATGAAAACGAAATATATGACATTAAGAATTTAGATAAATGTAACAAAAGTGGAAACGTTAAGACGACAACCGAAAAAGAACAAATATTACATAATAAAATAGGAAAAGAATTTGCGAATAATCAGCAACTGTTCGATCTCTTAAAGCAATATCAAGATATTTTAGCGATTCAGAAACAGATGTCGGCGCTGTTGAAAATTTGAATGTTCCATTGAATTGATACCGAACGCTATACCTATACGTTCAAGACCATATCCGGTAAACCCCAAAACGAGACAAATCATTGAAGATAAATTACAGAAAATGCTAGATAAAAATATAATTTCACCATCAACTTCAATTTGGAGTAGTCCTATTGTATAAGTTAAAAAACATACACATTCAGATGATATTTCACCAGAAGACCAACAAGAAAATAAACAATTATATAGGTTATGCATTGATTACCGACTGTTTAATAAAATTTCGAAGAAAATGTATTATCAAATGCCTACAATTGTAGATGTTCAAAATATGATCGCAGAGAAAAAGCCAACTATCTTTACTAAAATAGACATAAAACAAGCATTTCTTAATCTACCCATGGCCGAAAATTCTAAAAAGTATACTGCATTTAATTCACCAACAGGACGATGTTTTCAATTTAACGTCCTTCCTTATGGCTTATGTAATTCTCCTTTTTATTGGTCATTATATCTTACAAAAATATTAGGAGAATTCAATTTCAAAAACCTTCTATTTTTTTCTGGATGACTGTATACTTATGAGTGACAATATTGAAACCCACATCGAAGAACTTTCTCAATTTTTACATAAACTAAAAGAAGCTGGTTTAGTAATAAATCTTAAAAAGAGTCATTTTGCACAAAAACGAATTACATTTCTAGGCACAGTATTTGAAGGAAACACTATTCAAATGGACCCTGACAAATTGAAAATAATTGACGAATTCCAAATTCCTAATAATCAAAAGGGATTAAAGAGTTTTTTAGGCATGACCAATTTCTTAAAACGGTTTATAAAAGACTACTCACACATTGTCGCCCCGTTAAATAGATTACTTAAGAAAGATACCATATTCAAATGGACCGAGGAACATGACAAAAGTTTTAATTATTTAAAACGGGCATTAATGGCAAAACCAATTTTACGATTACCAGATTTTAATCAAGAATTCACTATTTATACAGATGCTAGTACCTCCGCAGTAGGATTCATTTTATGTCAGGAAGATTCTCCAAAACGTCATCATGTTATTTTATATGGGGGTCGTGCTTTAAAAGATAACGAAAAACGTTACAGTAGTTGTGAACTGGAATTATTAGCAATCATTTACGCTTTGAAAGAATGTAGAGTCTATATATCAAATATACATGTCAAAATTATAACAGACAATAAAGCTTTAACATTTTTGCATACAGCAAAACACTCAAATGACAGACTATACAGATGGGCTTTAGAACTAGAAAATTATGATCATGAAATCATTTATAAAACTGGCAAGACAAATCCGAGCGCTTACCTTAGTAGAATTAACTATTCCAAATCAGACATTCACGTTAAATCCCAGGAAAACATACATACACTTTCCAATGATAACGCACCTTTAACACCTCCACAAACCTTGGCACCAATACAAGTAACGCAAAATAATCATTGTTCCCAGGTTAACATTCTCACAAGAAAAATGCGAAAACAAACAATCAACACAACACCCACCAATCACCAACCAATTATCTCTGCTGACAATCAACTTAGCACCATTCCACCTGACAACAGTGTTATCTCAGATAATGATCACATACCTGGTTCACAACTCCAGACAGTCAATGACCGCAAACAACAACACGCACACTTAACAACTAATCAACTAGACATTATAAACTTACAAGCTACATCAAAAGACTTCGGCGACATTTATGCATTTTTAAAGAACGGTCATTTACCTGATGATAAAGATTTAGCAAAACGAATTCCATATATAAGCACCCAATACGAAATAGTTGACAATGTTCTGTTTCATTTTTACGAACCAAGATCTAAGAAACATCAAACTGAAAAAACTTTAATTAAACAATTAGCTTTACCTGAGTCATTAAGAAGTGAAATACTTTACAGTTTTCATGATTTAAATGGTCACTGTGGTGTTGATAGAATGTTTGCAACCCTCAAAACTTTGTATTACTTTCCAAAAATGTATCAAGCAGTTAAAGATTGTGTTCAATCTTGTAAAAACTGTCAAATATTTAAAAGAGATCACAATTATAAACCATATCCATTACAAGAACCTTTTATTGCAAGCGCACCATTTGACATGTTACACATCGACATTGTTACGGTAGCAAAACAGAGCAAAGAATATAAATATGTTTTAAGCGTTATATGCGCATTTTCAAAATTTGCACTATTTATACCATTAAAAACGCAAAACACTATTGAAATCGCAGAACAACTTTATCATAAAGTATTTGCAATATTTGGACCGCCCAAACGTATCACATCTGACCGAGGCCAAAACTTCTTAAGTGGTATAATGGATGTTCTTTATAAATTCTTTCAAATAAAGAGGCATCGAACTTCATCTTATCACCCAATGAGTAACGGAATGGTAGAACGGGTACACTCTACATTACTCTCAATACTACGTACATCGTTAAAAGACGAAAGCGATTGGCCTGATAAGCTTTCCAGTGTCCAATTAGCCTATAATTCAACAGTATGTCCGAAAACGACACAATACTCTCCGTACTACATTCTTTTTGGCCGACATATGAATAAACCCATCACTTCCGAATTATTTCCACCAATTAATACCAACCCTTCAATAAACACTTATGTTGAGGAATTGAAACAAAGATTTAAACTTATATGGAATATCACACAAGAAAACATAAATAATTCACGTGACGTTATGCGTAAGCTTTACAATCGCAAAACTGCAATACGTCCATTTAAATTAGGAGATCTTGTTTTTATTAAACAAGAAAAAGTACCTTTAAATAAATCCAGAAAATTGTTTCGAAAATTTTTAGAGCAACCCTATTACATAACCAAAATATTACAAAATGGCACATATATTTTGAGAGAACGATATTCAAACAAAGAATTAAAAGTTCCGGTTAATATCAACAGATTAAGAAGATACCATGATGAGAAGGATTTACGTGATTTATCTCAAACATTCAAATTCCATGAAAAAGAAACTAATGATAATACAGAAAATCAAAACAATCCGCAAACCGTTACCGACAATACACAGCCAAATATAACGGCAACTGACAAACAAAATACAATAAATCAACATGATATTCCACCAGAAAATTCAAAAAAGAAATGGTACAAAGCTGACAAAATTTTAAAAACCAGAATTAAAGATAATCAAAGACAATATTTGATAAAATGGACAAACAAAAAGTATAAGAACAGTTGGGCAAATGACGAAGATACATCAGAAGCACTTATTAAACAATTTTATATAAACAAATCTCTAACGAAAAATCACAAAAGAAAACGGTAAAATGATAAACAAATTAACTCTTTTTTTTTCTTTTAGGCAAGATGTTGGTCACACGATTCATTATACTTTTTCTGTCACTTGTGGGAGCACACGGCAAACAATTGCTGATGAACCATGGCGTTAAGTTCTCAGATCCAAAAACAATTAACTTCGTGAATAATGAATGGACGCATACTTTTCGATTTGATATGCTGGACTATCATTTCAATAGTGACATCGGTAGAAATTATTCATTGTGTAGAGACACTTATTTCTACGAAAAAGGATTACCATTAGCGTCGAATTCAACACTCTAAGGATTTTAATGGAACATGATATACAATCTTTGTTACACAAATTTCGTAGCATGACTCCTACAATCTCAGATAAACGGAAGACACGTGAGTCACAACCCTTACTTCCCTTTATAGGACAATTAGGTTCAACTCTTTTTGGCATTGCAACAACGTCACAACTTAATCGATTACGCGATCATGCAAATAAATTGGCACAAAGAGTTAAACTCTTAACAAACACATTTACGCACGAATTCGGCGAAATGTCATCATTTGCAACTAATGTTCATGAGCATATGAAATTATTCGATGAATTCGTTGCGAATGCTTCAGCAGTCAGGC
Source organism: Dreissena polymorpha (assembly GCF_020536995.1). NCBI lineage: Eukaryota > Metazoa > Mollusca > Bivalvia > Myida > Dreissenidae > Dreissena > Dreissena polymorpha. Next base: position 87,550,812 of record NC_068361.1, on the reverse strand, counting down.
ATAAAATTGTGGACGAAATGGAATCTATGTCAAATAAACATACAACTGATGAAAAGTTAATACTAGATGTAAATGATAAAATGATCAAAATAAGGTCACAGTTTGATAGGCTAGCCATAGGAATTGAATCACTGAGCAATCGTAAATTGTCGATTCATATAATAAACCCCGAACTAATGTCCCAAACGTTAACAGAAATAGCTTCGTCGTTAAAAATCAACTATCCGACTCATAAATTGGTCAGCACTGAATTGGCATTCTACTACAATCATGCTGAATTTATTTATGGACGCAACAATAATTCGATATACATAATGGTATTGTTTCCACTGACAAACAGTTTGGATAACGAAATTTATGAACTAAATTTCTTTCCAATTCCTCTTGACAATGATATAAAAAACAAAGATGCTAATGAATTCACATCAAAACCGCGGTATTTAATTTATAATGGAAAAAACCTATTATTCACATTTCTTAATGAATCATTCTTGAGAGACTGTTTGACAGCAGGTTCAGCAATTTTATGTAAACATAATGTTATATTTGAAATCGATTTCAATACGAATTGTTTCGTAGAACTCTTGAAACACGGGGACAATGCAAAAACGAAAGATATATGTGAATATAAGATAGTAAGAAACGTCTTGAAACCAGAGCTGAGAATTTTAAATAGTTCTAAGGTACTTGCATACATGCAATCAAATTTAAAATTGGAACGTGTAAATCGTTCTAAAACAATAGATGATTGTAAGTACTGCATTATCGATGTACCATGTGCATGTAAACTAGGCCCGTATTCACCAACCACCTAAGGGAAAAAAATTACCTAAGGTTGTCATTTTGCCTTAGGTTTTTGCTGTTTTTCCCTTAAATTTAAGGAAATGCCTTAAGTCATATTCACAAACTTCCTAACCTTAGAAATACGCCTAAGGTTGACCGTTTTTTCCCTCAAAGTTAAGGGACGTGTACACCTCCCTTAAGTCCAAAGAAATCACCTTAAAAATGGCGCCGTAGCAGACTAATTTCCGTTGTTTTCGCCTTTTTTTGAGCAAACTCCATCCCAAAGGTATGTATTCTTTGAAATGTATCACCGTTCTAAACACAGACCGATATGTATTCCAATTACTTTCAGAGTCCGGCTTTTAAACAGTATAACGGAAGTAACATTGTTGTTAACTTACGCGAATTTTGTGATTACCATAATAATTGCATTTTTGTATCATTTAACGTCATTTTCAGTTCATGCATCATATGTTTGAAGAAATGGAAGGGATATGAGTTTAAAGTGGCAATATGAACTTGAACCTGGGATGTGTTTACATATCTGTCATTGTGGTTATACTGTATCGCATGTCAGATTGTGTTTACCTTTCCCTTTTGCAATGTACGAATGTGTGTTACTGTATCATCTCGGAATTATTAAGTAAGTACACACTTTTTTCTATTAATTTGCTTAAATGATTGACTTTCTTTTTCAGAATGGCAAGACGTTTCATTAATAGAGTTGATTTACTCGACAGTCTTCAAAATTCTGAGTTGATTGAACGCTATCGTTTGGATAGGCAAGGGATTTTATTTTTAAATGACAAACTGACTCCTTTTATTGGACCAACAAGCTTCAGGAACAATAGTTTAAATAGTATTGAAAAGATTTTGATTGCTTTAAGATATTTTGCTACATCTAGCATTCAACTTAATGATGGAGATATCCATGAGGTTTCGCAGCCTACAGTTTCAAGGGTCATATCCCAAGTTACTCAAGCTTTGACTGAGCCTGAAATTGTACGACAATTCATCAGTGTTCCAACTGCTCCCGGAGAAATCCGACAAATAAATGAAGACTTTTTCAATATTGCAAGGTTTCCAAATGTAATTGGCGTTATCGATGGGACGCATGTCCAGATTCAAGCCCCAGTTGTTGATGAACCGGCGTATGTGAATCGGATGGGTTACCATTCCATAAACACACAGGTAATCCTTTTTTTTATATTATATTTTTAATTATTGTAAAAATTGCTATATAATTTATTATATTCTTCGGGTTTGTTAATTGGTGTTCAATGTTTTTTATTATTATGTATGAAGATTTAATCATTTATATAAATCAAGAAAAAACATTTTCAATGTATGCATTTAATTTCATGATTTATACTGATACCATTTGTTATTTGCATGATAAATATGGATATTTGATTTAAAATTCCTAAAACAATCAAATAATAAATTTGGGGCCAATTTAACAGTCTTCTTTCTTATATTTTTTATTATACTGAAATGCATGGATTGTGACATTTTTATACAACTTCTTATTTCTTGTTCATAAGTTCTCCAATATGGTATAGTGTTTTCACTATACTACAAATAAAACAGTGGAAACAAGATGCTTTTGTGAAACACTATGTCCCCCCATATCTTTGACCTTGAGGGATGACCTTGACCTTTCACCACTCAAAATGTGCAGCTCCATGAGATACACATGCATGCCAAATATCAAGTTGCTATCTTCAATATTGCAAAAGTTATGGCCAATGTTAAAGTTTGACGCAAACAAACAAACAGACACGGCAAAAACAATATGTCCCCCAGTATAGACTATTAATACTATGAATGTATCTCTATATCATGTTTTTTTTACAGATCATGTTTGATGCCAATTGTCTGATTAGAGACATTGTACCGCTGTGGCCTGGGGCTGTCCATGATGCCAGAATCTTAAGGTAAAGTGGCCTATTTCAAATCATGGAGCAGAATGTTGTCGATGACCAACATCAATATCTACTTGGGGATTCGGGATATCCGTGCAAGAGATGGCTCCTCACTCCATTTATGAATCCAGCTGATGAGCACCAGCTGATTTACAACCGGTTAGATAAATTGCATTTGTAAATTCTACAACATTGGTACAGATATTCCCTAATAAACACCATAACCAATATAAAAGCACCCCTCATGCTAAATATAAATATTTCACTGAAATGTTTGAATAATTAATGAGCTACACAGTCAAGTCTCTACGATTTGCTTATAAGGTTAATGTGAATAAGTGGGTGTTTATTTGTAAATACTGTATTTTGATATTGTGTTTAACTTCCATTAAATGTGTTTATGCCCCCAAAGGTGGGCATATAGTGATTGCAATGTCCGTCTATAAGAAATTCTGTCACACTTTGCGTTTAGGTTTCAAAAAATGTTGAAAAACACTTTGCGTTTAGGTTTATAAAAATGTGAAAAAAGGGGGCATATGTCATTCTATGGTGACAAGCCTTGTTAATGTAATACATTTCATAAAAAAAACTATTAAGTTATACAATAATGATGTGCAATTCTAAGTACTTAATACATATTAATGACTGGTGCTTTTATTGCAGGTGAATTACCCACTTGATCATGAACGTGATATAATGCTTTTGCTACAAAAGAGAAAATTAAAGATCATACTTTAACCATAACTTTTGTATTAAAGGGCACACAAACGTACGAGATCTGTGGTTGAGCGCTCCATAGGGATTTTGAAAAGGAGATGGGCGATTCTGCACAATGAAATTAGATTGCATCCATTAAAGTCATGCAAGTGAGTTCATTATAAGAACCTGTAATCATTTTACTTTGATACAAAGTGAACAGTCACTACGACAAATTTAATAGTTTAACAGAATATGTTAGTCACTGAGAGATATAGTTTTGTTCTCTACATGAAGATTAAATTTTATGTTAACACAGCTTCAAAAAATGTATTTCTGAAATAAATATGCTTGTATGACTCTACAGCTAACTTAAAATTTTAATGTAATTTCATTTTAAGTAACATTAATGATTAATATCTTGCCCCTGTCTTGAAAAAAACAACACTCTAAACAGCACCTGAATTAATGTGACTAACATGAACAAAAAATGCATATGTTTCAAGTATTATTTATGTTATAATTACATGTTATACATATTTTAGGTTTTTATGACATTTTTATGCAACTTGTCTAACTTAATTAATATTTTTATTAACAGGGTGATTTTGTCATGTGCTGTATTGCACAACATATGCAACATGCGAAATCTGCCAATGGATCCTTTGGACATAGATGCCTTACCAGATCATCCTGAAAATTACCATGGAAATGAAGATGGCCTTCGTTACAGGAATGTAGTAGCAAATACATTTTTTTAGATCATAGGTGTCGTGATCTGAGAAAACTAGGCATAATGCATGTGCGTAAAGTGTCATCCCAGATTAGCCCAGATATTGCAGGCCACACAGAATAATCAGGGACTACACTTTACGCCTAAATTGGATTTTTGCTAAGAAGAGACTTCATTTAAACGAAAAATGTAAAAGCGAGTGTGTGGACTGCACAGGCTTATCTGGGACGTCACTTGACCCACATGCATTATGCCCAGTTTTCTCAGAACGCAACTCATATTCACATTGAATAAGTCATGTTTTCAGACCTGTTAATTCAAATGACTTGCATTTTTAATTGAAACAACTATTTAAGCTTTTAGAACATTTTAAACTTACTTAAGTTACTGTATACAATTTTTCCAAAAATCACAAGAAATACACAATGAAGATGAATTTCATGTAACTCTTTAATATAACTAAACTATATCTTCATAACAAAATAATAACAAATAACATAATAATCTATTCCTCATCAAATCGTGCCAACTGGGCCTCAAACAATTGTATTTGAAGCTCCAGCTTCCTCTTCTTCAAGGCATTAAGTTCATGTAGACTGCAATGACTGCAACTAAATGGATATTAAAAACATGGTATAATTATTTAATTTTTATTTAATTTTCAAAAACAGTAAATATTTTAATGGCTTCTTTTTTGTATAATGAAAAATGGTAAATAATGATGACACTTAAGGTTCAGTCAAATGATAACACTTTAGGTTCAGTCATCCATATTATGCACATGTTTCTGTTATCTAGATGCTTGTATAGAATAATTTATTATATTTTAAAATACATAACATACATACCATGATGGTGAAGGTTTGTCTGGAGGAGAAATAGTTGCGCTTCTATAGCCATTCTCAGCCATCGATGGTGTATATCTGGAATAAGTGCATCATGTCTAAAGTCAGATGTATTTACCATTACAATTTTTGATATTCAAGATATGTTGGTATTATATTAACATGTAAATAATGCCTTCGTCTGATGGCCAGTGTTTTTTTTGCAAATGATATGCATGTGCATGTATATATATATATATATATATATATATATATATATATATATATATATATATAAAATTTCTGTTTATGAAATTGCATGTAAGTTAATTGCAATAATAATGTTTTCATAATTAATGCCTCACCTTCTTTTCGGATTAAAGGAAACTGATTTTGACATCGCAGCACTAAAATTAAATAATATTAAATATCAATTATAGACCTATTCAAAATGTAATTTCACTTTGAAACATGTACAAAAATCATTGGTGCATTATTTCATTTTGTATGGCCCCGGATCGATAGATCGGGGATACAATGTATATTGTTTTTGTCCTGTCTGTCTGTCATTCTGTCCCAAAACTTTAACCTTGGGTAAAATTTGATAACTTTTGCAATATTGAACATAGCAGCTTGATATTTATCATGCATGTGTATCTCATGGAGCTGCGCATTTTGAGTGGTGATCCTTGCAAGGACCATATTAATTTGTCAGAATCATTCAGCAATGTTCAAAGTAATATAATTCAACATAAACTTGTTTAATTATTTGAATATTGACTTTTCACCATTCAAAATGAGCAGCTCCATGAGATACACATGCATGGTAAATCATGGGGGCATTGTGTTTCTGACAAACACATATCTTGATTAATTGTGTTATAAGTTCAAGCTATCATCAATTGTGTATTTTAATGATTACCTTGAAGTACACATGGTCATGTTGATTTCAGCATCTTGCTGGTCATCATCACTGTAAGCATATTGACAATATGTTTTTTTTTTAAATCAACATCATTTGTTTCAATAATTCAAATTTGTTGTTACATTTTAATTGTTTATTTATGCAATTGTTACTTGTATATGAATTGTCAAAATATTGTGTTTAACATGCACGTTCATTACTTTACCTGTTGACATGTTTAGATAAGAGATACTCTTATTTATAAATTGAAGTGTATTGGTTGCCTTAATAGTTCCATTTATTAAGTAATTACATCATTTGTGGTTATGCATATATGTTGAAAGAGTCGCTGTCATGATTTATTTATTTTAAATAAATGAATTTAAAAACAAAACAAATAAATTGTTCAAACACAAGACAACATTACTAATTTTGTTATTAACACTTGTATTTATATTAAGCAAATATCAGTTATATACTTTATTTACACAAAATTATTATAGCATTATTTTAAGGCTAACATCAAAGCAATTCAATTATGGTATGCTACATTTACAATATGTCAATACGTCACTGAAAGAACTTATTGTAAGAGTAAATGTTCTAATTTTTGTATGCATTTTAATGTTACTTTAAACAAATTACCGCATATCAGTCAATTGCAAAATAGAGGTGTCTAGGCTGCTGGGTCCAATACCCATTATGTCAACTCCCTCTTTTCCAATTACGTTCATCACAGCCTCAGTGAGGATTGTGCATTTTGAATTAAACGGAGGACTGCCTGTAATATTTTGAGTATTATACAATAATATGCACTCAACAAAACATAATAAAAAGCAAAACATAAACAGTACTAAGTGATACTTTGACAGGTGCACCATCAGGAGAGAACGTTTAATATAGCCTGTGATCCAATAACAAAAATAAACAGCAAAATAAGTTGATTGTTATTATAATTAAAATTTAACAGTTCTAGTAAGCTTTTTTTTCAATTATGGTCACAAAGAAATGACTATATAATATTATTTATTGCCATTTTACAAAAAAATATTGTTTTGACAAACTGCATTAATAAGTTATGTTTATAGAAGTTAATATTCAAATAATTAAACAAGTTTATGTTGAATAATATTACTTTGAACATTGCTGAATGATTCTGACAAATTAACCCGTTTACGCCTAGTGGAGTCTCCCATCCTTCTAAATTGGATCAATTTATTTCCAAAATTAGGGATGTCTAGTATATTTATTTCTATATTTAAAATATTTCTTACATAAATTCATTTAAGCAAACAGCCCAGACCCTGATGAGACGCCACATCATGCGGTGTCTCATCTGGGTCTACGCTGTTTGCCAAGGCCTTTTTTCTAGACGCTAGGCATAAATGGGTTAATATGGTCCTTGCAAATTGTATAGTTTCCATGTTATGCTTGTAATGTTGTTTTATATAAATTATTTAACAAATACATCAACTTCCACAACAATAAATAAAGTTGTTCCTTTTATACTTGGTAAAAGAAAACAGCCCTAGTTAAAGTTTCATACCAGTCAATGTCAGCATACGCTGATGATCCTGGTAGATGCCTCTTTGTGTAGATGTGAGGTTCTCCCATTTTTTCTCGAGGTCACTCCCTTTTCTGTGGGGCCCTGTACTATTGGCGTTAAATGTAGTCTCCACATTTGACCACATTTCCTTTTTTACAGAGCTAGAAATTTCTGAATAAAAGACAACACAGAACTTAAAATATATACTTTGTAGTGGGCTTTCTCTGATTTCAATGTCATGTTAACCCTTTCAGTGCGGGAACCGAATTTTGAAGGCCCGTGCAACCAGTTTGGATCCAGATGAGACGCCACAGAACGTGGCGTCTCATCAGGATCCAAACTGTTTGCTTTTCTGATAGTATTCTTTGAAAAAAATCGAAGAAAATGCTAATTTTTGAAATTTAGCAGACGACAAATTTCCCAGCATGCAAAGGGTTAATGTTCACTTTATACTGTGTTTTTTATGTTTAATTTGAGGATATATTTCATTCTTTTTTCCAGTATTATATCCACTTTGATAAGATGCTTATCCTAATCAATAATATCATCAAAAAATTATTTAAATTTAATTTAAGTATTGCCTTTAATAAGGGATACATAACAACATATTGTGTCAACACAATAAAAAACAATTGCTGTTGTTGTGAAACACAATGCCACCTACTGCGCCACTTAAAGCCATAAATGTGACCTTAGACATTATGTGATCACATTGACCTTTCACTACTCAAAATGTACAGCTTCTCGAGATATACATGCATGCCAAAATATCAAGTTGCTATTGTCAATATCGCAAAAGTTATGACCAAGGTTAAAGTTGTGGGACAGAATGACAGATAGACAGGCAAACATTTTGAAAAAACAATATACCCCCGATAATTCAATCCGGGGGTATAAAAATCAAATTAGATACAGGGTAATATACTTTATTTTGTGAAACGCATTGCAAGCAAACATTCTAATTGTTAGTTATTGTGCACTCAATGATATTAAAACAATTGTATCAAATGCAATTAGACATTGATAATATTAATGAACTTTCATAAATTGAATAACAACAATGGCTTAATAGTTAATACATAAACGTCAATACAGCCATTTGTCTTCCCCAATTAGGAAAAGTACCTTACCCATTTGGAGAAATTAGTGCGAAAAATCCTGAAATTGGGAAATTTCGCTTCATGAAATCTTCCAATTGGGAATGATAGGGTTTTTTAATTGCTCAATGGTATCAAAAGCAAAGTAATAATTTTATTTGTTAACTTGCAGATAATGCTCTTTTATGGAACAAAATTGATGGCATTTGCCTTCCGTTTGGGAAATTTTCAGACAGCAATTGTAGTTTTTCTTCATTTGGGAAAGTACCTTTTACGGGTACATTATAAAGCAGGGGAATAATCGCTGCCATAAAATACTTAATTATGTTCATACTTTAAAAGGCAGTCATAAAAAATATCTGCAATTAAAGTGTTTGGATGTTAAGGAATAAACTTATCGAAAGTAATTAATATACCGGTACGATAAAAAATTATAATAACACTTACGGCTGGTAAACCTATGTCTGTCCAGTTTATGCCTGGACATACCGAAGTTCATGTACTCTTCACCCATCAAATGAGCGAGGAGGGTGTTTTCTTGTAATGTAACGTTGGGCGCTCGTTGTTTCGCCATTTTTTTCCAACTATCGTCTGCATTCACTTCCGTGTTTTTTCCAAATTTGTGTACATGTTTGTTGTTGATTAAGAGATTGACGACAACAGCATAAAATCGATACAGATATTTTGTGACAGCTGTTTCGACAGATGCCGGAAGCGTAAACCTCTTACATTATGCACTTTTTATATTATTTATTCATCATCTACACGTAATATTAAGATTTTTCTTATCAACACATTTGTGCGCTAATAACATTCCGCCATTTTGCGAGCACTTTTTAACGTCATGTTCTAAATATAGTAATATTTTTGGCTTGACGATTCCAGTTATAGAATTATTTTTAAACGAAAACGCATTTATTTTTCCTAAGTATTTAAGGACAAATCTTACTTTAGGTTCTACCTAAGGGACTTACTTAGTAAGAAAGTTAAGGAAATTTTTGCCTTAGGTAAATTCTTAGATAATTAAGGAAATTTTAGCCTTAATACTTAGGTGGTTGGTGAATACGGGCCCAGGTCTCAAAAAGTCAACGTATTGATGAGCAATTCACAAAATGTTTGACAAACGATACTACTGTCGACCAAATATATCCAATTAACTTACCGTTACTCCAACAATTTTTTAATAATACGGTTTTGGATAAATTGATGAAAAACATTTCGTACAATGATCCAATAAATGTATTATTACCGGTTTTTAAAACTTTCGATCAAAACACACAGGATATATTAACTCGGTCGCACAAATTAGAAATTGACATGCAAACCTTTGTGAAAAGAGCAAAGAAAAACCAAATTGTGTACCATAGCCTAACTGAAGCAATGCTTAACGGTGAAATCTCAATTGAATCAGGTTTATGCACTTTTGATATAATTTCAATCATAGGTATATTACTCACAATCGGAAACACGCTCATGTTGATATTTCTTTCACGAAAAATTCGCATTCTATTAACTGCAATTACACTAATAAAACCAACAGCGGCACAACATCTTAAATACGACAATCCCACCACACTATCACCACTTCAGGAATTTACCAACAGTCTTAATGAGTCTCTGAAATATGAACATTTTCTTGTCTTTCTGGCCATGATTCACGTTCTCTTGCTAATAACAATCATTCGCAAATTGCAAATATTCAAACGACAACGTGGCACTCTTTTGATTTTACATATATCAAATGGTTTAAATTGTATTGATATCAACATCGCCAGTTCGGTTTCTTGTCGATCAGAATGGATCATTGACTTACCTGTCACCCTGAACATAAACAGCATACGCTTTGGATTGTTTCCAAAACTGCTCATTAACACTACGGAAATTTCGTTTCGGAACACTACAGGGGATATAATAATGGAAATACCATCTGCTCTGTCAATTAGCATTTATCAGTACATCAAACTTCGACAAATGCTCAACACAAACTATCACAGTGAACTATTCTTGGTCCATAACGGAATTAAGGAACGTACTTAAACGAACTTCAACTTAAAAAAAAAATAAAAAAAAATAAAAAAAAATGGAATAGCATTACTGGAATAGCATTAGTTATCACTTTGTCATCATCATATTTGAATATGTTATAACTTTGATGTCAAATTTTGCATGGATTTCAACTCTGACGTCAATTATTCAATGTTAGATTTCATTTTTTTTCCATTTAACCATTATAAATACTTTGAAGATTATTGAAATGAATTAATTTAATCTTCATTATTAAATACTACATTTTACATGTTTTCTCATATTAGATGTCAATCGTTACATACTTTGATTTTATTCATTACATACATGCTTCATATAAAAAAAAGAAAAATTAATACTTTCGCTGTTCTCATTTCATGCGCACGCGACAATACATCATTCATATAAATATAGTGTGTATTTCATAATTGTGTTCTTAAATTTGTATTTTCATTGATACTCTATTGTATATATAATATCATTTTATCGTTACATTTTTGGTTCCCTATTGTCAATTTTACATTTCATTATTTTTATAAAATGGATATTGTTATTAACATTTCATTTTTTATATTGTTCTCTAATTATTTCAAGTTATTATTTAAATACAATGGCAACTCTTCTAGTAATTTATACATTTCCCTCCCTTTAGATCACCATCAACTGCATCACATAAAATACTTTTTAAATACTTTTCTCAAACTAAGAAAAATCCATAGACGTACTAAAAAGTTACTATTTACCCACATGTTAAATAATTCTAACATTTCATTTTCAAGCTTAATGTTTGCTATAAACTACTTCGACATAAATATACTCTATTTTCAAATGCTCGACCATCTACTTTATGAAATCCACCCCCTTAATTTTCAAATCTGCCAAGCAATTATTTTAAGGTTCGGATCAAAATCCCAAAGATCCATAATAGCCCACAAAAGATTTCTTCAATCAAAATTTCTATCTCCCTCGTTATACGATTTTTCCATTACAGACATCTTAAATGCAGATCTTAAACAAATCAATAAATTAATGACTCAACATTTTCGCTTTTACAAACAATCCCTTAAATGCCAATCGATCCCTATCGATTTTGACGACACATATTGTCGAGTTTGTCATGCTTCGCTGAAAAATTGTCGACCAAAATTCAAAAAACTTGATACTCTTGCTCATTTATTATTAAGTCGAACCCCTTGTTGCCATACACCCTATCATATCTTCTGCTCCTATGACACTATACAAAACGGATTCAAAATTTGTAAATTATGTCTCCATGCTGTAAAATGTATCAACTGGGAATTATTTCATAATAAACCTTGATCCATGTACATGTATATGTATCTGTAAATAACACAGTATATGTTGGAACCCAAATGAACATACTAAAAAAAAAACAAAAAAAAACATAAAAATGTATAACTAAATGTGACTATTAAAGTCACCTATGCTAAACATTAACTTACAAACTTTTCAATTGTATAAATAACACTTGATAATTCTTTTGTTTTCCAACAAATACTAACATGTATATAGACTGCTTTGTCATTCTTGTGCATTTCAATTACGTTGTACTTGATCTTTGTCTTATTGATGTTTCAAATAATGATTTTAGTATTGATTCTCTAATATAGTTTATTTGAAACCCTGTTTATATTTGTTGTTTTGTTATAGACACTTCAGGCGGAGTGTACATTTAGAGTTGTTGTATTTTCATTTACGATTAATGCATGGTGTGTTTACGAATTCTTTTTCTATTATCTATATATTACATCTATTTCGATTGTTGTTAAATTTGTTAGATTCATGTATGCATATTATACAGTTAAATGTTCTGGGATTGTTTTAAACAGCAGTTAAATTTAAACAGCCCATATATTAGAATAGGAATTCTAATTAAAAAGAAGGAGGGGAAGATGTTATCCAATTAAAATCACAATCTTATGAAATATTTGTAATATTTTAATTTTCACTTTAACTTATTTAATAATTTTAATTAATCATAATTAATAAAGTTTTAATTAATTTCAATTAACAAAATTTTAAAATAACTATTGCATATTGTTTAAAATAACTAGTGCATATTGTTTAAAATAACTATTGCATATTGTTTAGAATAACTATTGTACATTGTTAGAAATACTTAAGGAATTGTGCAGATCATATCACGCATTAAGCCCAGTTTTCACAAAACCACACCGGAATACTTTTTTGTGCCAGGCGAGCTACAAACTCTATCATATTGATGTACTATAAGAAAACAGCTTACTAAGCCAACAAAGAATAGCACATTCCAATCTAAATTGTTTACCAAATCAAGAACGCAAACGTAAGCAGTAGAAACTTCTAGAAAGTTCCATGACCAAGGGTTAACAACTTTGACCCAAACAAAATAAAAAAGTAGGTGAATCAGCGTACCACGTGAGACCACATAGGATCACGTGAGAAACGTATTAGGAAAAGTCTGATCAGGTTTCAGAAAGTTGCATCTGAAAGGATATTTAAGAAAACACTGTGGGCGACTCACCACAGTGTTTTTCTGGATATTACAGGTGAGCTGTTGCTACTTATTTATTTTCAAACCTAAATTATTGTTTGCTGCAAATAAATATATTCATACTTTAATTATTGTTTACTACTTTAATTTGTTTCAGCTACATTCAATGTAGAGTATTTAGGAAAGTTGTTTGACTGCACAATATCCAAATAAATATATATTGTGTATTTATGATAATTGCTATTTTATAAGTATCATATTAGTTAAACAAATAGCACTGTCTTCTCATAAATAAATAATTTCTTTATTTTATGATTTAACAAAATAATGTTAATGCCTGAAAACTGTTAGTGAAATTGAACAATATTCTGTGTGATTTATTAATATATATTAAGAATCAATATCGTTGCATATGTACGTATATATCATAAATGATATTTATGCATGCAAATATTTATCTTGTTTAATAAATTAACACAGTGTTTTTCTGGATATTACAGAGAATAAAATGGGCTGTTTACACTGTCGACTTCTTTGATTATTTACATCTATTATGGATCATAGAATATTAGCGCTTAACGCTAATTTGCATAAATTGAAGAATGGTAACATTTAATGCTAATTGAAAATGAAACACTACAAATACAACATTCACTAAGACCGTAATGGACAGAATAATTAATTATTAAGAACTAAATAATGTATCGTACGTAAATGAAGATCCCGTTACCAATTACATTAAATGGAAATAATGAAAACTTCAAGAAACATTGAAATAACATTAAAAGCACGTACGATAGCGTTCTCAGTGTATTCTATATCATACGTCAAATAAATAATACGTTGACAAAAATAATTAAAAAAGTTATAGAGAATTTTAAAACGTACGTCATGTTTTTATAACATTCAGATGGTTGCAAATCAGTTTAGGTAAAACCATATGATTGAATATGAACAAAATTTAGCTTTTTTTCGTTTAAGACTAAGTGACGAATTTTTGCATGTGAAATGTTAAACATGTAAAATAATTTCAGATATGTCTTACAGACCTTACATAGCTTTATAATCGTGACCTGTTAAATCGCCTTTGTTATTTAGTTGATGTTGACGTTTGTTTGAAAAAGCGCGATATTTATCTCGAATGCGTGAAACAAGCGACAAATGAACAATTCTCATTTCACCTTTGACTTTTTTAGTCAATGTGTGAGTATTCCGCACATGAGCAGACAGATGGACCCGCTTTACTTCCTGTTCCTGATGAAAGTGAATAATTTTGGTTTCCGTGTAAGCGGTTTTGATGAAGCACAGACGATCGGAGAAGACGGCAAACTCTCTCAGGGCCCTAACGCTGTTTTGTCCATGCTTGACTGGGCGTTTCGGCACCACAGTGCTCCAGGTTCAGCATTCTCCATCCACGCCGATAACTGCCTAGGTAGGTTGATTGAATGCCTTATATTGCTGTCTCGTATTTGATCCATCTTCAGGTATCCCCATACACCAATAAATGAAAAGAATAACAGTTTTATATTTAGCGATGTTATAAACTGTTTAATTTTAAATTTCAGGACAAAATAAGAATCGTTTTGTCATAGGCTACTTTTTGTGGCGAGTGATGACGGGTCAGAACGCGACGATACAGTACCTTATGCAAATACCAGGTACGTATAACAATATGTAGATACTTGAGATTATTGGTTTTATTAGTGTTTTGTTTTATGATAAACAGCACAGTGCTCACTTAGGGTTCTACATGTATTTCGATCCTTGAATAATTATTGTGCAGTTAATTTGTGATGTACGGAAATTGGGATTGAGGAAGGATTTACAACTTTAAATTCGCCTGAAACTATACGCATACTTGTTAATGTTGGGAAAAAAAACGCAGCCAGTTCTTTATTTTACAGGGCACGCTCGCAGCCACGTGGACAGTGGCTTTGCCGCCATTAAAAAACGGTTTAGACGTTGCGATGTCAGTACGGTTGCACACCTGTCGGACGTCGTGAATGATTCATCCAACTCCAACGCCTCCGTACAATACCCCCAGTGGCAGTGGGAGGATTGGCGCGCTTTCCTGCAGCCAAAGTTCAGAGCGTTGCCGGGCATTCGGTATTGATTGTTTACACTAAATACGTGCTGTATAGAGTCTTATATTCCGTATACTGATAAAAGCGACTCAAATAAAGTATCAGTATATTATATTGACTTTTAACATAATTATAATTGAATTGCAGGAAATATCAGTACTTCCGATATGAGCAGCGGTGTCCCGGGTATGTTTTCGCAAGGGAACGACATGGATCAGAAGAGACGACGATTCTTTTGACATCAGAATCCGGTTTCGTCGCAACGGAGAGACCACGCTCACAGCTGCAGGGTTGTCGGAGCAGCGTCGGGCTTACCTGACAAAGATGGTCTCCCCCTACGTATCCGCTGTGCATGGTGAAGTGTTAGTGCATCAGGAAGATTGTGATGTTTGATTAGCACACACTTCAACATACTCAACTTTCAGTATTGAGAAATAAATGTCCCAAACAATAATCATGGAAGTGGATATTGTTGCGTTTCACCACCTCACGGATTCATTTACTTTTATTAACTTTTTGTATTTAAATGGTATAGGTATATATCTTAATGTTACCGATAGTTACTTATGAGCAGTTGAAATGCTGTATTAAACAGAAAACACGAAAATATTAACTTGCGAAACAATGTTATGAACGCCGAAAATACATGATGTCAACGACGTCGTTTTAAAGAAATTCGTTCGTTAGTGTGTTTTTAAAGATTTAAATTCCGCATATTGTTTGATCCTTCACCGTCAAAAGAGTTGCAGATTTGAAACCAGGAGAAAAAAATCTATAAGAAAATGATAAAAAGTAAAAATCAAAAATTTTGTCATTAAGCCAGGTTTTCACATGACGCGATACATATATATATATATATATATATATATATATATATATATATATATATATATATATATATATCTGTTTACATTTTACAGACATGTGTATGTCAACTGCTCTTATAGTGAATAGTCTACTTTGGTAGGGATAAGTTATTGAAATTTTTGTGTTCTATAATTAAAATGTCAGGAGCCACTTTTTCCAACAGAGGGAGTATGTAAAAGGGTATTCACTCACTAATTCTTTAATAATACTAATCCAATCAAGACTGAGAGAGTATCAGTGTGGGTGCTCATTGATGAGTGAATGAAGTTACAAACACTGCATGTATACTTTTAATACAATGAACATATCAGGAACAGAAGCATTCTTAGCATAAAAGTGGTACATACACTTTGATACACATTACATTTCCCTATCAAAAGCATACAGATGTTATGTGAGATGTTTTGAGCTATAGAGTTTCAATGGTTTTATACAATAGTATAGTGGCATTCGTTCACAAAGTCTCTTAAGAGTAAGATGTGATTTCAAATTGGCATTTTACATTTGCCAGTACCTATTTATTCTAAGACTTAGTCTTCTGGTCGCTGGTGAGTGTACTTTTATTGTTCATATAAATACAGTGTATATATATTGTTTATTGTAATACAAATGTATTTGCCTGATTATTGTGTATTTCAATGCAATATGTAATTTAATATTGTAATTTGAATGTGTTATTCATAATTGTTTTTTTTTTAATTCCAGGCCATCATTGTAATCATTGTCAACATATTTATAATAAATAATATGTACAACCAATCCACTTTTGTTATGAATAAATGTATACGTAATAACTGCGCAGAGACCGTTTTCATCGGATGTTGGAGATAGTCGATGGACTTTATCACTGGCTGACAGTGACGCCTATTTTCGCGATCATCATTTGCACTAAACCAGTTCCGACATCGATCGGTTAACTCGTGGACCGATGTGAGTACATGTACATGTATGTGATTATTATTTTAATTAGTAGAGGGAAAATTAGGCTTCTGGGACAGAACCGTTTCCCAACCGTTTCCCAACCGTTTTCCATCCGTTTCCCATCCGTTTCCCATCCGTGTCCCAGGCAATTCTATATATAAATGTATAATATCTTTTTCAAGATATTATATATCCCCCAGGAAATTCTCTATATATATAAATGTATAATATCTTTTTCAAGATATTACATATTTCCGAAAAGTCAAGCTCGGGGCGGCATCCCATTCGCAAACGCGGCGGCTCGAGGACTTTTGACCACTACCATTATTCGTGATTTTTACAAAAAAAAAAAAAAAAAAATGAAAATGACTTAAGTATTTTTTTTACTATATAAAATGGATGACAAAACGGTACAAGAATTGATTCAACGGCGTATTCAGCAAATTGAAAATCCACCCCCACCAAATGAGCATTTAAATAAAGTTTTACAAAATTTCAACATGATCAAAAAAGAATGAATACTCGAAAAGCTATACGTTTAAAATCTAAGAAAAACAGTTGTCTCTATAAAAATCATCCTGTACTTGATTTTAAAAAGGATTAAGGTCCATTTCCAAACCCTCACTTGGGTATGAAAATGACTATTACAAGTCTATTAGGTTTTTATTGTCAACCCATGAATTAAACGATTCGGGATATCCAAGCCACTTGACTAACGACTTGTCCCCGCGTTTTCTAATAACTTTTTCTATTCTATATACTTCTTGACTTGTTTTTTGAAGTTCTTGTTCATAAAACGTACCCTGTATTTCCTCATCATTGTAATCAGTGATTTTATACGTTGGCGGATCTGTATATTGAACTTGTGACACTGTAAACACCTCCTCAGTCCATCTCGGTGTATATCCTTTTTCAAATATTCCCTTTTTCTTAGTTATTCTTACCTTATCGCCGACTTCAAATATTGGCTTACCGTACTTTTGTGGGTGTTTGGAGTACAAATTTACCCAAACAACACTTTCATTTTTTTTATCACTAGCATTATCAGGTGTCATTTTGATTGATGAATGCTTTGTGTTGTTATAGTCATTGACCATTTCATCTAAGACATCAACATATTTTTTGGTAGAGTTGGCTGAAAAGTATTTGAACATTTTTTCCTTCATTGTTCTGTTCCATCGCTCTACCACGGAACTTTTCTCTTCGTTTTCTGTGGAATACAACTCGACTCCCAACGCCATAACGTTTTTATTGTAGAACTCCTTTCCTTTATCGACCCACAACTTTTGAGGTTGTCTGTTTTTAAATATTTTGTTAAATGCTTCAGCAACCTCAACTCCGGTTTTACTCTTTAATGGAGCAATCCATCCATATTTTGAAAATACATCAATAACTGTTAGCAAGTATTTTACACCATTATTAAACTTAGCAAAAGCTTGCATGTCAACTAAATCCGCAGCCCAAATGTTATCAATGCCATGGGCAACGACTATTCTTTTTCTAAAACGTTTTACAACGGGTCTATGCAGTTCGACTGCGAGCTGATCAGACCATTTTATTTCTTTAGCCACGACTTTTTTTTCCCATTATAACCCAACCCAAACTTTGCCTTGGTAGATATTATCGGCTTTATTATACTACGCTCAATTCTTTCGCTGAGTGTTGGGTCTTTAATAGCATCCATTTGTTCAAGCATAATTTGATCAGCTACGTTTCTACCTGCTGTATCTGGAAAGTGTTGGTAAGCTAAATCATGAAGGTATGCGGCATTATCAACTCGATCAACTGGTTTACTCCAGTCTTTATATGCGCCAGTTGAAGTTAATCTTTCGTTTAAATTAGTTCCAGGTCCTGCAAAGTTCATTCCTGGAATATGCATTTCACCGGGAAATTTAGCCCACGGAAGCTTGACTTTACTCGTCACCTTATTCAACGTCGAAACCAAGTCTCCGCCAGTTTTAGTATGCATTTTTACAAACTGTGTTTTAACACAACCGCAAACGGAGCACTTTCCGCGAAGCATTGGTTTATTGTTCTTACTGACAACATTTTTTACATCAACCGTTTCAGTTTTGCTTTTGCACTTTACACAATACATTTTTTTTTATGAAAAAATAATTTATATTTAAAAATGGAAGTTACAGATCTTTCGTGGAATGACGTAAATACAAAAAGATGCAACAGTAGACTTTTACCGAGATCAATACGAGGTCTTATTATTGGTAAAAGCGGATGTGGAAAAACTATACTATTGTTAAACCTTTTACTTCAACCAGGCTGGTTAGACTACAACAACTTGCAAGTTTTTGGCAAGTCGCTATTTCAGCCGGAGTACAGAATTATTAAGAAAGCGTTTGAAGAAAAGCTGCCTAAAGAAGAGATTCTGAAATTGTTTGCCGAACAAGACTATATAATAGAGAATGACGTTTCACCAGCTCTTTTAGTTGAAGAAATGGCTAAAATTTTAGATAAGCCAGCTGATATTGAATGTAATTTTTTTGAAACGTCTGATGATGTACCTGATCCTAGAGACTTGACTAGCTCTAAAAAGAATTTAATGATTTTTGACGACCTTCAGTTGGAAAAACAAAACAAATGTGAAACTTATTACATAAGAGGACGCCACAGCAATGTAGACTGCTTTTATCTCGCACAAAACTACTTTAAACTTCCAAGACAAACAATACGTGAAAATGCAAACTTTATGTGTTTGTTTCCACAGGACATGAAAAATATTAATCACATCTACTACGATCACGTTTCAACTGATATGTCAAAAGAAGAATTTAGAAATTTTTGTAAAGTAGCCTGGGACCGTCCTCATGGATTTGCTGTTATAGATCTTACTAGTAAAAAAAATAATGGTAAGTATAGATCAGGATTTGACTATTTTTACATACCTCAATAATAAAAAAATATATATATAAAATGGAACGAGTACTAGAACAAATGTTGGCGGAAATAAAACAAATTAGAATTAATACCAGTCCGAAAAATTCTTTTTATATTATATTGCAGGGTAATAGCTCAAGAATTTGTACTTCTTTAGGACCACCAATTCAACTAGATGTAGACAAAACATATGAAATGGCCCTAGTTAGTTTGGAGACCTACTATTCATTTCCAAATATAGACTCTTCAAACAATAACTTTCGCTATAGCTATGACGACGGAAAAAATTATGTTGATATAAATATTCCCGAAGGTTCATACGAATTGGATGATATAGGCGATTACATTCAACGAATAATGAAGGAGAATAATCATTACAAATCTGACACGGACGAGTACAATATAACCCTAGAGCCGAACGACAACACACTCAGAACAGTACTAAATATAGCACCAAAGTATAAAATAGACTTTACACCTGCAAACTCTATAAGATCGTTATTGGGTTTTAATGCTAAAATATACTCATCAGGATATAATGAGGCTGAAAATATTGTCGAAATATTAAGTATTAGTAGCTTGAAAGTAACTAGTGATATAATTAGCTCATCATATGTTAACAATTCGACTGAAAACGTAATATACAGCTTTTTCCCTTCGGTTGGACCCGGGTATAAAATTATGGAAACACCAGCTAATTTGGTTTATTTACCAGTTAATTTGTCGACAATTTCGTCAATTGAGACAAAACTCACCGACCAGAACGGAAAACTTATAAATATGCGTGGTGAAAATATTTTTATTAAATTTCATATAAAAGAAAAGTAAAAAAAAACTTTTTTTATATCATATATAAAATGAGTCGTTTCGTAAATGTATCAGTAAATATAAGCGAAGGTCAGAAAGAAAAAATCAAAAAAGCTATTCAATTAGGAGCTCCCGTGTCTATTCGCCTATCACACGAGGATTTATCTGGAGAACACATGCTAGCCCTCACTCAAGCACAGATTAACAAAATGACAAAAGCTTACCAAAGTGGTAAAGGAGTGACGATTAAAATGTCAAAAACACAAATAGAACACAACAAAACAGTTGAAGGGGGATTTATTGGAGCTATTTTACCGATGTTGGCTACCGCGGGTAAGTTTCTTATGTCAAGCGTTTTACCAGGACTTGCAACCGGTTTGCTAACCGGCGTTGGAGCCGCAGCCGGTAGTAAAGTTGTCGACAAAATTAGTGGATCGGGTGTTTTGTATTTAAAGAAAAACGGAAGCGGTTGTAAAGTAATACAAGCAGGTAAAGGATTGTATTTAGCTCCGTGGAAGAAAGGTAGTTCGTTAGGACAGGGGCTGTATCTTAAATCTGGAAAAGGAATGTACATGAGAGCAGGATCAGGATTGCTACTAGGACCTAATTCACCATTTAGCAGTATTCCAATACTAGGGATGCTTTTATAAAAAATATTTACATATATAAAAATGCAAAGATATATGCCACCAATTCACAAATTTATTCACAAGCATAAACGACCAACACCAGCGGCAGTTAAATGGCTGCCACACGAGAATCTTGCACATCCTGCAAAACAACTGAATGGTAAATGGATTATTTCGATGCAGCAATCGCTCACTATTCAACCGAAAGAAGCACTTCCTATTAAATTAAAAATAGGTTTACGGCTAGTTCAAGGTGTTTGTTCGGTATCGCTCAAACAAAGTTTAAAGGAAAAGAAATGTAGTTTACTAGATGGAATTATTGCTGAATCTGTTGACGACATAATTGTTACAATTCAAAACAACTCAAAGGATGCAGTTAATATTGTTGAAGGTGAATCTTTATGCTTTGTTACACATCAGTTGCTTTAAAAAATATTTTTTCAAATATAAAAATGGAGTACAAAGAGTCAAAATGTATTGCTAAATTATATCCATCTTTACCACCAGTTGCCGTTCCGTCGGCTCCTCCAGAACCGACTAGCGATGAAGGAACTGCTCAGTCATACAGGCTTCAAAAGATAAACGAAATTCAAAAAGAAATTGCCGCAGAAAGAGACAAGCGTGCAAACTTGTCTAAAAAGTATCACAGAGGAGTGAGAGTTATAGCAGGAGTGGACAACGCTCTTGTTGTTTCTTCAATGGTGCTAGGTGCGGCGGGGATAGGAGTATTGAGCACAATCATTGCGGCACCAGTTGCAATAGCAATGGAGGGAGCTGCAATAGGTATAGGACTATTGTCTATCATTGGAGGTCAAACCAATAAAAAGCTATTAATGAAAGCTGAAAAACACGAAAAAATTAAAACACTTGCAGAAGCAAAATTGAACACAATAAGTGATCTTATATCAAAGGCATTGGCAGACGATCAAATTTCCGATAAAGAATACTCACTGATTCTAAGTGAACTAGACAAATTCAATCAGATGAAAGAAGAAATAAGATCTAAAATAAGAGTAGGTATAGACGAGGAAACAAAACAGTCCCTTATTGCGAAAGGACGTGAAGATGCAATTTTGTCGTTTCAAAACATGTTTAGTAAATCGAGAGAAAAACAGACGAACACCTCTCAATCAACGTAATTTTTAACGTATAAAATCACGTTAAAAATCACGTTAAAAATAACGTTAAAAATCACGTCAAAAATTACGTCTCAAATTACGTCTAAAAACATTATTATTTCTATTTAAAAATGTCGTTTTTAAAGATAACAGATCCGGAAAAAAGGGACACCATGGTGCATGAGTATCTTATGTTAAGAAATAAAATTCGTCAAGACTCTTTATCTGAAAAGCTAGGAGACATTGATCAACATAAATGGTACGAATTTAAATTCACCGGGTACCATAAATATCGATATCGGGATGTATGATGTATTTGCTCATCCTGCGGAATCGTACCTACTCATTGAAGGTAGACTAACTAAAGCTGATGGGAATGCATACGCAAACGGTGACATGGTATCGTTAACAAACAATGGGCTTATGCATTTGTTTTCCAATATTACGTATAAGCTATCCGATCAACAAATCTTCGTCTGGCTTAAAAAAAATTATTCTTTCTTATAAAAAAAGTAAGAATGTCGAGCGAAATATTAAATTTTACAGAAGATGAGTTTAAGGCGTATGAGTCTGTAAATGGTACGAATTTAAATTCACCGGGTACCATAAATATCGATATCGGGATGTATGATGTATTTGCTCATCCTGCGGAATCGTACCTACTCATTGAAGGTAGACTAACTAAAGCTGATGGGAATGCATACGCAAACGGTGACATGGTATCGTTAACAAACAATGGGCTTATGCATTTGTTTTCCAATATTACGTATAAGCTATCCGATCAACAAATAGAATCGGTGAATCATCCAGGACAGGCTACGACCATGATTGGATTGCTAAAGTATCCGGATGGTTTTTCAAAAGCGCAAGGACTCAATCAGCTTTGGACTAAAGATACGGCGACAACAGCTGCAGAAAACGCAGGCTTTGCAATCAGGCAGGCATACCTTATTCAGAAGCCTGACCCCAAGGGAACATTTTCGTTCGTTGTTCCGCTGAAACACATTTTCGGCTTTTGTGATGACTATGACAAGATTGTGTATGGATTTAAACATACGCTCGCACTTGTTAGAAAAACTGACGACGATGCCATATTTAAAGCAACTCTACCAGAGGATCAAGCAGAGATTGCGGCGGGTAAAGTAAGCATTGATAAATTGGCATGGTTTATGCCTATGATTTTACCTGCAGATAGTGAAAAATTTCAACTGTACAAATCAATTGAATCAAAGGTAACAGTACCCGTTCCTTTTAGGTCTAGACATTGCGAAAGTATTACAATGCCACAGTCTACATCGTTCAACTGGAGACTAAGTGTAAGAACTCCAACCGAAAAACCGCGATACATTTTGGTTGGATTCCAAACTGCGCGCAGAAATAATCAATTAAAAAATACATCGCTATTCGATCATTGCAAACTAAATAACATGTATGTGACTGTTAACAATCAACGATACCCTGAGGCTGATTACAACTTATCTTTTCCAAACCAAAAATTCTCACGAGCTTACTATGAAGCGGCTAGATTTAGCGAAAAATTTTATGGAATGGATCCGCTGGTAACACAGAGTAACATTACACCGGCGGATTTCAAAGACCTGTTTCCTATTATGGTGTTTGATGTCAGCAAACAAAGTGAGCGGTTAAAATATGCATCGGTAGAAATGCAAATCCAGGCAACATTCACCGAGGCTGTGCCGGCGAATACAGAAGCGTACGCAGTTGTTATTTCCGACCAAATGATAAAATTTACCTCTGACGGATCTAAAATGTATATAGTGATGAAATAATAAATTAGCTTAAGTTTTTTTTTTTATTATTAAAAAAATGAAGTACACAAAGAAAGTATTAATTAAAATGCTCGAAAGTATTAACGTTCCTGCTACGACTAATCAAAGTATAATGGAGTTAATGTTAATTGCAAAGGAAAACGGACTAGATTGGAAACGAGAAGATGTTGTTATACCAGAACCTAATGAAAAAAGACGGCGGGGCAGACCTATACAGTTTTCGCCTAAAGTAATTGTTAAGTTAACGAATGTTGAAACTGGAGAGGAAACAACCTATAACTCAAAATACCAAGCAATAAAAGCGCTTGGTTGTAATATAAAAAAGAGAAACAACGGACAAGTGGTAAATGGAATGAGGTATGAGGTCATGTTTTTATAAGCAAAACACATGCTTATAAAAAAATTGAAATGATCTATATATTTTTTTTTATATATATAAAATGAATAACAAAACTGTAAAAGAGTTGAAGAAAGCCGCAAAAGATCAGGGTCTGGGCGGATATGCGAAGCTCACAAAAGCTGAGTTGATAGCGAGGCTGAGCGGACACAACGATGAGGATTCGGGTGATGATGTATGGGAAAATGCAAGGGAGGATGCATGGGATAATGATGTATGGGAAAATGCGAGGGAGGATACAAGGGCTGAACCAGCTAAAAAACCTACTATGATAAATAGGTTATTTAATTGGGCTGTTAAACCTGTAAAGACTGCTGTAAAAAATAGCTATGATTGGGCTGTTAAACCTGTAAAGACAGCTGCAAAAAATAGCTATGATTGGATTATTACACATACACCAGAGCCTTTAAGAAAAGCAATAAGCGAAAAGGCTAATGCGTTTAAAGCAGAAGTCGAATCTATTTATAATAATTACTATAAGAAGCAGCAAAGAAGTGAAAGTGCCATTAAAATTAGTGAAAGTGCCATAGTAATTAAAGAAAGTAAAACTGCACTTAAACGTTTTGCAAGGCAATATGTTATTGATGGGGTTGAAAAAACTGATGCTCCAACATTTTTAGATATTGTTAAACCCGAAGTTGTAAAGTTTATGAGCAAACATCGTCAAATAAAAATGAATCTAGTGCTAGTGTGTGAGATGGAGCGGCATTCTATGGAACATGAAACTGGTGTAATCGAAAAAATACCCTTTGTTTCAAGAACTGAAATAGTATTGGAGGGAACTGATGTTGCTGAATTATTTACCCAAATGGTAGATAGAATTTTGGAATCGTTTGCAAATTTCCAAATGAAGGGAAGCAATTGGAGGCTAAAGTCCGTCATTAGACTGGAAATTAACACCGGTACGTATAAGCCGTTAAAAGGTAAATCATACATTCCATTGCCGAAAGAGTTGGCTGCTAAAAAGGCAATTATTAACATAAAGAATGAAGATGACGAATGTTTCAAGTGGTGCGTCACGAGAGCATTAAATCCTATTGTAAAACATTCCGAAAGAATAACCGAAGAATTAAAGAAACACGCAAAGTCGTTAAATTGGGATGGTATTAAATTTCCTGTTGCAGTGGATGAAAATGTAATAAGTAAATTTGAAAGAAACAACAACTTGAACATCAATATATTCGGTTATGATTCTAAAAAAATGAATATTTTCCCACTAATAATAAGTAAAAACAAAAGTGAAAAGGCTATTGATTTATTGCTGATTTCAAATGGAAAAACAAAACATTATTGCTTAATTAAAAATTTTAACAAATTAGCTTCAGGGCGAACTGAAACCAGTCACAATAAAATGAATTATTGTAAAAGGTGCTTAACAGGTTATCGAACAGTTGAGGGTCTTCAAAAACACAATGAATATTGTTCATTACACGGCGCACAAAAAATAGTGATGCCGGCAGAGGGAGCCAAAGAGTATTTCAAGCATTACTGTAGATCAATGAGGGTTCCGTTTGTAATATATGCAGACTTCGAATCGTTTATCGAGCCTATTAGTTCTTGTAATCCGAATCCTGCGACGTCGTTTACACACAAGTTCCAAAAGCATACGCCTAGCGCGTTTTGCTATCACGTGGTATGCTCTGATGGTTCATTGTATAGTCGAGAGCCAGTTGTGTATTCAGCTAAGAATCAAACAGATGATGTCGCGCAATTATTTGTTAACTCGGTTGAACAAACCACTAAGGATATTTACAACAAATTTAAATTTTCCGCGGAAAAAATATTCACAAAAGATGATCAAGTTAAATACGATGCTGCAACCACATGTTGTATATGCGAAGGTGACAAAGGCAAGTTTAGGTTAGAAAACAACACTGATAGCTATACAAAGGTTCGCAATCATTGTCACTTGACTGGAAAGTTTAGAGGAGCGGCACATTCAAAGTGTAATTTAGGGTATAAAATCCCTAAATTTTTTCCAGTATTACTACACAATCTTTCTGGATATGACTGTCATCTATTTATTAAAAAGTTAAGTATTGGAGGAAAAATTAGCTGCATTCCAAATAACGAGGAAAAGTATATTTCGTTCAGTAAAAAGGTTGTTTTTGACACGTATACAAACAAAAAAGGACGGAAAAAGCCTATTTATCGTGATATTAGGTTTATCGATACCTATAGGTTTATGCGATCGAGTTTGGATGATTTATCAGGAAATCTTACCGATGATCAGTTTCATGAATTGGCTAAGGTCTATAGCGGTAATGAGTTTACACTCTTGAAACAAAAGGGCATCTTTCCATATGATTATGTGAGCTCTGTTGAAAAACTCGCAGAAACGTCATTGCCCCCAAAGGAAGCATTCTACTCAAAGCTCTCGGGTGAGGCTATTAGTAATGATGATTATGAATTTGTAAACAAAGTATGGAAGGCTTTTGGCTGTAAATCAATAAGAGACTACCTTGAACTCTACATAAAGAGTGATGTCTTGCTGCTAGCCGACGTTTTCGAAAACTTCAGAGATGCTAGCAATAAATACTATAAACTAGATCCGGCATGGTATTATACAGCGCCAGGACTATCTATGGATGCGTGTCTTAAGTTGACAAAGGTAAAACTTGAGCTTATAAACGATTATGACGTGTTGCTAATGTTAAAGCAAGGTATTCGAGGTGGGGTTAGTACAATTTCAACGCGTCTTGGTATTGGAAACAATAAGTATATGGGCAATGATTATGATGAAAGCAAAGACTCATCGTTTATCATTTATCTGGATGCTAACAATCTCTACGGGTGCGCGATGAGTAAGCCACTTCCAACCGGGGGGTTTAAGTGGATGAATGAAAATGAGCTTAACGATTGGAAAAACATTTCATGCACAGAAGGACAGGGGTGTATTTTAGAAGTTGACTTGGAATATCCTGATGAATTACATAATCTTCATAATGACTATCCATTAGCCCCTGAAAACATTATACCTAAGGGATCAAAAGTTAAAAAGCTTATTCCAAACTTGAACAACAAAACCAAGTATGTAGTACATTATGAAAACTTGCAGCAGTATGAAAAGCTAGGGCTCAGAGTTACCAAAATTCACAAAGGAATTAGGTTTAATGAAAGCCCATGGTTAAAAACATATATCGACTTGAACACTAAATTGCGAACAGCTGCAGCTAACAACTTTGAAAAAGACTTCTTCAAGTTGATGAACAACAGTGTGTTTGGAAAAACAATGGAGAACATCGAAAATCGTGTTGATATCCGATTGGTTAATAATAATACTCAGGCGGAAAAGCTCGTTGCAATGGTTAATTTTGACCGCATGACTATATTTGATGAAAATTTAATAGCAGTACATATGAGAAAAACCAAGTTATGTTATAACAAACCCATTTATCTCGGAATGTCTATTCTAGACTTGAGCAAGACAATCATGTATGAGTTTCACTATAATTACATCAAGGCTAAATATGGGCAAATGGCCAAGCTATTGTTTACCGACACAGACAGTCTTGTCTACGAAATTAAAACTAAAGATTTTTATGCAGACATTTCAAACGATGTTGAAAGACTGTTTGATACAAGCGATTATCCAAAAGATCACCCCTCAGGAATTAAAACGGGTGTGAACAAAAAGGTTATCGGAATGTTTAAAGATGAGGCAGCTGGAAAACAAATAGAGGAATTTGTAGGACTCCGAGCTAAACTGTATTCTTGTAAAATGTATGAAGGAAAGGAAAACAAAAAGTGTAAGGGGGTAAAAAAGAGCGTTATCGAAAACACCATTACGCACAACGATTATAAAAACACGCTGTTTTCTCGTCAAGAAGTGCTAAGACCAATGAACGTTTTCAGATCATACGCGCATGAAATATATACTGAAACGGTCAATAAGGTAGCTCTTAGCGCAAATGATGATAAGCGTGTTATACTAAAAGACGGTATTCATACAATGGCTTATGGACATAACCTCCTAAGAAAAAAACAAAATGAGCAATAATCTCACAGACAATCAAAAAATAATAATAAAAAAGTTTAAGAGCGTGGGTGGGCGTGTTGCCCCCAACATCCCCATATACAGCACGTTCTCAAGCACATCACAACTTATTGATGTCGCAAAGCAACTAAAAAGCTTAAACGTTAGAGTAAGGTATGTGCGCGACAATTATCCCAATATGCCGGGAACACACTGGACGGCATGAATCAAAAACAAAACATTAATAGCACTATATAAAAATGAGTTTTAATACTGAAAAGTATATTAATGTTGAAGGAGTTGTCTTACCAAACGAACCTCTTTCCAATTTCCAGTTAATAGATGCCGCTAAAAAGTTAAAAATTAAACACTTTAGGGGTGTCTATGTTCGCGATGAACTTCCGAAAAGCCCTAAAAAGGAAGAGTGTGGAATTCTAAATCTATGCGACTCGCGAGGAAATGGTACACACTGGACTGCATGGATCAAAAAAGGTCATGAAAAACTGTACTTTGACAGTTATGGGTTAGCACCGCCTGTTGAACTCGTCAGCTATATAAGGAATCCTGTGTATTATAATAGCGAAAGAGTACAAACGGATGGTGAGGTATTTTGTGGTCACCTATGTCTTTACATTCTTAAACAATGTGAAAGCGTAAGCTTACAACATGTGATAAACTCATTGTATTAAAAAAAATGTGTATATAAAAATGTCTGTAAACAAATTTGGTCAAACAAACGTCGGATCATCGCAAAGAGTGATTTCAGGAGGGGTTACATTATCACAGGCCATTAATACGTTCTTAAGGCGAGATGGTAGAAATGCCGCTGACGCAAATATTAATATGGATTATCACAAAATAATCAATGTATCGGATCCTATGAATGCTCAGGATGCTGCAACAAAAAATTATGTTGATACTCGCGCTGTTTCAAAGACTGGAGATACTATGACTGGTACTTTAGACATGAATGGTCGCGCTATAACTAATTTATTGGATCCTTCTGCAGCTCAAGGCGCTGCAACTAAAAGTTATGTTGATAAGCAAGATAGTGCTCAAATCATAACTTTAAATTCTTATGTTGATACTCATGCTGTTTCAAAGTCTGGAGATACTATGACTGGTGATTTAAATATGGGTGGTAGGATGGTTAAAGGATTACCTGTTCATTATCCTCCAACCACGTACTTAGGATCTGAAGCATCTAGTTGGTCTCAAGTTACTCAGTTAGTAAATGCTGAAGTTCAAAATGCTATTAAAATAACAAAGGAACTCATTACAAAGGAACTCATTACAAATACACCTAAAAAAAGTTATTCGGGTTATGTTCCAATTTTAGAGGAGAATATTAGTAGAACTGGATTTGTGGCCACTGCAAGTGCAGCGACTCCTGGTGACTTTCAAGCATACGGCGCATTTAATAGTCTTAATGCCGAAAAATCTAATGGAAGCTGGGCCACACCTGCAAAAAAGGGATGGCTGCAAATTAAATGTCCTGAAGCCGTTACCATTTGGAGAGTGGCGCTCAAAGCTCGAGCTATTGATGGTAAAAATATAACTGAATGGAATTTTTCTGGAAGCAATGATGGAAAAACATTTGAACCACTGTTGACATCTACGACTAAGTTGCTTGGCTCTGCTAATGCTCCTTTGTTTTTCGATATTTCAACTACTACAGCATACCAGTATTATAGACTCGCTATACAAGCAAGTACTGGAGTCGGAGATCTTGGAGTTCAAGTTATGCAGTTGTATGTTTTATCAACGTGATTTATAAGTATCAAACTCTAATATAAAACATGAGATTTTATCCGTTTTTTCTAGAATGTAGTAAGCGTGAAACTGATAAGGAAAATAAGAGGTATTTGGAGCTTCTAGGGTTCGGAAAATGTGGTATGATTATTGACAAAGACGATGGAACGTCTACCTTATTAAAATTCAATAAAACGTTTAAAATACCAAAAACATACAGCGTCCAACTGCATGATGAACTTAATCAAATGCTCTGGACTAAAAACGATGAGTTTGAAAAGATGGAAGCAACCATTAAAGAGTCAATGAAACAGTGGGTGAACGTTAAAAAACGGAATCAACTTAGGTTGATTGACAAATACGTGTTAAACTTAGAGTGTGATATAAAGGAGAAAAAATATCGCAAAGGTGCTATTACCACGGCATTCTTACTCGGAATGATCAAACCAAACGACATTGTTTACCAAGACTTTGAAATTAAACATATAAACGAAATATTTTTCAAAGGCCTTCACGAATAATGGTAGTGGTCAAAAGTCCTCGAGCCGCCGCGTTTGCGAATGGGATGCCGCCCCGAGCTTGACTTTTCGGAAATATGTAATATCTTGAAAAAGATATTATACATTTATATATATAGAGAATTTCCTGGGGGATATATAATATCTTGAAAAAGATATTATACATTTATATATA
This sequence comes from Dreissena polymorpha, assembly GCF_020536995.1. NCBI lineage: Eukaryota > Metazoa > Mollusca > Bivalvia > Myida > Dreissenidae > Dreissena > Dreissena polymorpha. The sequence goes on along the minus strand of NC_068361.1, from coordinate 87,519,859 downwards.
GAATTGCCTGGGACACGGATGGGAAACGGATGGGAAACGGATGGAAAACGGTTGGGAAACGGTTGGGAAACGGTTCTGTCCCAGAAGCCTAATTTTCCCTCTACTTTAATTTGATCATTATATTCTAAGAGAAATTTTTGAAAGTCGCCACATAAAAGTTGTGTTATTGTAAAATCAGTATATGTGTTTGTTGTTTTATATAAAATGTACAGAAACATGCATTTATATTACTTTTTATAGGTGTTTGAAAGTGCTGATCAGTCCTGATGATTTTAAGTCCACAGAGTTAGAGTAATTCCTGGGATTAGATTGAATCATTTCATGGGTAATGATATATATATATATATGTTTTGTCTCCAAAAATGTCTGGCTATTTATTCTTAAGGGTTTGGCATTTTTGTATTTATTAATGATAAACATAATTTTAACTTAACATTAACATGCCTTAAGTTCAAAGAATTTTAAGATTAACCACCACTTTTTGAATATGGAAGTGAATTGTTTTTGTAAGAAAAAAACATAACATACTTTCGTTGGAAGGACTTGGAAATTAACATTAACTTAACTTGATAACCATTCAAATGAAACATTAAGATTTATGTATTGTTAACTTTGAGATGTTGTTTCAAGGGGTGATTTTAACTCGCGAATAGGTCAAAAGTCGGACCTGTTAGATAATATAAATCTCGACCGATATGTTAATATGCCTGAACAAGATTTACCTATTGATATTATACCGTTACGATTTTCGGCGTATCAGCAGACAAATGCGTTCGGTAATAAACTGCTTACACTTTGTTAAGAAAATAGTGTTTTTATTGCGAAATGGCGCCTAGAATCAGGGTTTAACACATGTTACAATTTTTGTCGTAACATTTTAGGGTCAAGCACTGTTGATTGCGTGATCGTTAATTATAATATATAGCGCTAGTCAATTGTTCCAAGAGTTTACAGACTGATACAAAATCTAAAGCAATTGACTAGCGTAATATTCCTTTTATTATATACAACAACTAACGAAAACAATTAACACTTGTAGTTTTTTGCTTTAACAAAACTGACAAAATAATGACTAAAACGGTACGACATAGTTTATTTAAGACGCGTATGAATACAGTTTATGTAAATTAACTTGTAAACATTTGAACCGGGAAAACACAGGTTTCCGACACGCATACCTTAATGACATGGTTATTCAAATGTTTTTTACAATAAAGTTGACAACTTTAATCCAATATTGATAACAAAACGTTGAAACGGTATGCACTTCCACTTCTATTCTTCCATGTCGTTATCGAAACTTAGTTTAAACCACACTATTTAATTGTATTACTATTTAAATTTACATTTATGCATGATAAACACACACTCCGAAATACGTTTTGCATTCGTTCAATGTTTTAAACAAATAGTTTACTGTTAAAAAACACCGCGTCCGACATGTCCTTAAATTCCAGAGAGTTTAAATAAAACTAGTGTCAGAAATGACGTCAAACGATGTACTACGTTATATATTTCGTAATATACATTAGGGGTTTCCCTATTTTCGGTGAGCGTAATGTGACGTCATTAAATAGGTCGAAGAAAGTAATCCGGCTAGTATGGTAATAAGGAATCGGAAAACAGCGAGTAACATAATACGGCATTTATTTCAACGATTGATACAACCTCTATTTTGTTAAAAGCATTAAACAGGTATATAATACATACGCGTATAGGCTCTATGAACGTACTAGATTTGACCTAATTTTCTGATCATCGCCCGATTGAATTTACGTCGCTTTGAAATAAGTTTTTTTTATCACAAAAGGGACTCAGCTTAAAAAAAATAAGTTTGAAAACAAAATAATGTAGATCTGTTAAATAATACTTTAGAAGGGAAAAGGTACTGGTTTGATGAAATAACAAATACATTGTTATTGGACTGTGACAATCTGGATAACTGTATCGATGCCTTATCGAATACTATTTTTGACATCTCGTTTCAGAATAACGGTTAAACTATTCACACAGGCAATAATAAAAGTAAAAATAAACGTGATAAGAAATCAATATGGTTCAACGAGGCATATAGACTAAACAAAAAGGAGTGTCATGATTGTAAACGAATCTTTAAAAGTAAACCCTGTGACGCGAACCGGATTAGATTTTTGGCAGAAATAATTATTGCTGTGTTAAAAGGGAGACACAACGCGTATATTACATATAAAGAAAAACATACACTAGAAAAGCTGAGCAAAACTAATCCAAAAGATTTTTGATGATATATAAATAAATATAAAAAGAAAAGTACTCCCGACAATAATGATATTAACATGATTCAATTTTTAAATCGTTTTAGACAAACATCGAATACTGCACATAGCAGTTCATTTAATGTTAATGACTGTAATGACCTTAATCCTTCGCATTCCATTGACACGCTTGATTGCGCTTTCACTGTAGACGAAAGAAGAAAAACGATATCCAGCATGAAGCGTAAAAAAGCTGTGATGTGTCAACCATGTAGCCGATTTCTTCATTTTTTCGACTGATTTTATCTCACCATATCTAACTAAAATTCTTAATTACATTTTTGATCGTGGTTTGTATCCAGAATCTTGGTGCAAAAGTGCAATCATATCTATATTTAAAAAAGGTGACAAGAAGGATCCTTCAAATTATAGCGAAATCACCCTTGTAAATGTTATTTCAAAAATATTTTCATTATGTCTTAGAAACAGAATCAATTGTTGGTGTGAAGAAGAAAACATATTTAATCCACTTCAATTCAGTTTCAGAGACAAACAAAGTACAACTGATTGTATTTTATATAACACAGTATTATTCAAAATGTTCTTTTGCAGACACATAAATTATATAATGCTTTCATTGATTATGAAAAGGCATTCGATATAGTTATCCACAAAGCATTATGAATAATATTGATTGAATCAGGTCTTAGCTGCAAAATGATTACAATGATAAAATGTATATACATTTAAACAAATATTTTTACAAACCTAGTTTTATCTCTTATGCTTGCTGTGTAACTTACTATATATATGGAACCGTTCAACTATGCAGTTGAAATAAATAAAATAAAACAATATACAATTTTATAATTTCAGTGAAACACACATTGATACATTTGAATCATAATAATTAATATTTAAGTGCAAACGGCAAAGTACCAAGTTATATTTATACTTAATGTGTATGCACCATATATATCAGCATATACTAGCTACAAAACATTATTCAATACAGCACTTTCACATAATGTCGGAATGCGTTTAATTTAAAGTCACTATAACGCTCAAAATCAAGTTAACACCTTAACAATCAGTGTTCCTTATAGCAAAAGCCAAAATTTCAACGCTAGATGTGGTATGATTACTTAGATTTTTGTAGATACAAAATGCTCGTTTTTATTTATTTGTGGCCACAATTAATTCCGGGTGTGTAGAAATACCGAAATCCCCGTAATTAACGAAATCCCCCGAAATCCCACGAAATCCCACGAAATCCCCAATAATATTTATTGTTTATAAAAAAAACTTCGGATATTAAGATAGAATATTGCAAAATACAATCTATTCACTGATGAAAAATTGTTTTTATCCATGTTTGGTAGTGAAAAACTAAAATACATACATAATTATTGGGATTCCGAGTATGAATCCATAGTGCATGTTTTCACAAGCACGATCAGGTACAGAAATCCTCGCTGTAAATATTGTTGTTAAGTTTTTGTCTGTACCTCTTCTTTCAAATATCAAAAATCCAACAAAATGTTTTTTTGACACTTGAAGAGCTTTACAGCGGGGATTTCGGTAATAACGGGGATTTCGGTATTTCTACCGAATCTAAGTAATCATACCACATCTAGCGTTGAAATTTTGGCTATTGCTATAAGGAACACTGATTGTTAAGGTGTTAACTTTATTTTACGAAATAGTTAACGAAATTTTCGTTGATGTTGAGCGTTATAGGGACTTTAAAGCTATGCATATAACATTGTTATACATTACTATTTGTATAACGTTGGTATTAGTCACTGCCTCTTAACAAAGGAACCACATCAAATTAAGAAGTATTCACGTAATATAAAACGTTACCGCTTCCAGTAAAGATTATCCGCATCAAACAAAACAACTCGCACCATATAAAGAAGCAATCAAACCATGTGACGATCAAATTCTGTAATATTCACCATTTATGCATAACATGTGGAAGTTAAGAATACATGTTTACTGCATGTTTACATAATAACAATAGATGCATGTATGCAAGGTCTCTCAAACTTAAATAGCTGATACAATCACTCAGTTTACGTATAAAGGTTACATCTTGAAACGCAATTCAAAAGATCTTTGTGTTTTTCATTAAACCAAATATTTCATTTGAATTTAATTTCTACAATGTCACACGGATATAAAAACGTATTAAGTGGTTTTTGTACACTCAGTGTTTTTCTCATTCGCGCTTTAAGTATCACTACTGGTAAACTTCCGCTAAGGACGCTCTGCGCGTTTCAGGTACACTTTCATTTCGCGTCTGCTTTCTATTCCCGCCTTTCCCAGACAGGGTCTTCTGTCTGCGTTACTAAGCTCGGCAAATCGTCAGCGACCTCACCTAGAGTCGAGCAGTATTAAAGAAATATGGCCTTTCAAAAACAGCAGATCAGCATGGACCTTGTTCCGTTGAAATTCTGGGCTGGGATAAACTTAAAGCTGGCGTTAATGTGAAGGTGTAAGAAACTACACAATTATGTAGCTAACAAAACAACCATTGAGTTAATATCGCTGTTGAACACATTTTCAAAACATTACTAGTCCTTGCAATTGAGTGTTAATTATTGTTCCGATAACTGTCATACATGCAAAATATCACCTACGTACCATAAGATACTAATGACAATGTTTATTTTCTCCTTTTAGGCTTTTACAGAGCCTATAGAGCCTCCCTCCCCCCTCCCCCAACATAGGCGCTTTTACTCAAAAGCATTCCATTAAAATAATACAATTTTCCTCCAATATCAGTTTGGTCGATGAATTAGTATTATTTTTCAAAATCCCTAAAATGTGACGTTTGAGAATACCGACCAAATCAAGAAACAAGTCTTCTTGTTGTATCGCATATCGCATCTGCACTCATAAATGTTCAAAATTAATAACTTCCTAGTACCTTGGGGTCTAACAATCATAATACCATACATGATGATGGTAAATTACCCCTTGTGTAGATTGTCGCCTCCCTGTTTGCCTGTAGTCCATGATCAGACTTCAGCTTCCCTTTCTGACCCTTGAACGCGTTGTTCAGATCGCAATTGTCTATAAACCTAGGGAATGGACATTTAAAATCACACAGTATGTAACATATATCAGATTTATTAATTGAGAGAGTCATAAACATTTCAGACACATTGTCAAAAACGAGAAAAAAACGTTGCTGTATTTTGGTACTGTCAGAATAAAGCTGGCAGGCGCATAACGGCATCAGCACAGTCGCAGAAATTTAAATTTCATTTAAGTGTCGTCATTTTGATCATTATGTTTTACTTTTACGTTATATGTCGTTAAATATTTTTAAACAGAGACATACAGTTTTGCGAAAAATTAGCATAACTAGAATACGCGGTTAATATTAAATATAGATAATTTGATATTCTCGACACTAACGCATAAACTACTCGCCAAGGCTTGTCGTAAATGTTTAGTAAGCTTCTTCATTCCACACTTACCCAATATATTAAATGCATGCGATAAATTTCAATCAAGTTATGCTATCCGGAACCTAATACTTCCCGGTCGCTAGACAGTCACCATATGAATTATAGAATTGTTTTACTGTTAGTCATATATTTTGGTGAGTTACACATATAAAGTCCAAACTTACGCCTTCCAATTAGGGTCATGCTCGAGCGTAATGGGGTTTCCGATCACAATCAGGAGAGAGCGAGCACGAGTAACAGCCACGTTGAACCGCTAAGACAACGTATTAATCCATTTAAAGTCATATAAATATTTCAGTAACACAGCCTACTACACAAACGACACATAATTTAATTAAATAGCATGCCGCACGTGTTCATATGAAGTCAAAACCGCATTAAAATTCGTTGCAAGAGAATATGCTATTAGTATGCTTTATATTTTGTGTAATTCTTGAGTAACAGATACAAATAGAAAAAACATGTTACGAACAAAACTTGACCAGTTAGAACTAAAACACGATTAATCGAATAAATCATAAAAATGAGCGATTGCGATGATGTTTTGTTTTTGAGTGTTGTGAATAGACTATAAGAAAATACACATGCGCGCCTGCAAAATCTTCCACGCGTTATATTCATCAAAATACCTTATGGTTTCGTAGGAACCCAAGATTAAACATGATGTCCATATCTGTGTAGGCAGTTGACCTGCTGCATCGAACAGTTGAAATGATGATTACCGTGAACTCTTGACCTTGGAATTCTTCCACGGAGCCCACAGTTATTTCATTGCTGTTCAAGACGTGCCGCTTTGCTGTAAGCATTTGTCGTATCTTTGCAACCTAGTTGTACAAGTGAATTCTTAGAACCTTGCATGCATATTAAAGACTGTTGACGACACGGTCCAAAGAAGAGCGCATTAAATCCATAGACAATGTAACATAACCTGATTCCTACATCAGCATATCTATAGAATCATCAGTGTATTTATAGATTGTACTAGATAGCTGACCACTGCATGTAGCAAGCATCAGTCTTCGAATCAACAACACGCTTCACTTCTTGAGTTTTCATCGCGCCTTTCACATTAGTGATTGACGAAACCAGTTGTCTTTACAGACATCATGACAGTTAATGATAACAGCCGCGATACACGACAGAGAGAACCAACTTTTCCAATAAGATGTATTAGCATAATGTAAATCCAGAAAAAGAACAGTTATCAGCTATACATATTAACAAATTTTAATTTAAAAAAAGTGATAATTAAGTTTTAAGTTGGGAATATATCGTCTCGAGAGATGTTTCTTACCTGTTTTCTGTATGGCGAAATTATGCCGATGTCAGATGGTTTCAGTTTTCGTCCTTTCTTCTCCTTCAGAAGTGATATAAGGTATTTATCGATTTGAGCAATTTCGTCTCTGAAATAAGTTCGTAAACAGGTTATTATAAATTCTTGACAAAAACATAATATTAGCGCAATTACATGCATAACAAATGTACATATCATTAAATACATTACATTAATGTCACAAGAAGACTTAATCTTAATGTGTACAATGTGTAATTACATAACTTAATGTGACGAAAATATATTTCATTGTTATTTAGTATATATTTGATATATATTACCACAAAAACACACATATTGAATGACTTTAAATCTTGAATGAAAGAACATATGAAAACGCAGAAGTTTTACTGCAAAAGCAAATTCTCAATTTCAAACATATATGGACTGTAATACTATAGTTCACAATCATTATACCCAATATAACTATAATGATGTATTAAAGAAGATATGTCCCACACATCTTACCTATTGAACCAAGAAGGACTATTACCTTCTTGTTCATCCTTTCCAAACACAGCATGGAATATTATGGGGAATTTCTTGTTCGGCAACATTTCCCAGTCCAACATAGAATTCAAGATAACTGGGTCACCGCACGCCTTTAGCTCATTGTTGTAGAAGAGACGTCGTGGAATTTCCAGAATGCTGTCATGTGACCGGTAGTTGCGGATAAGTTTTGTTATGTAGCGTTCGTCACATGGCTGGGTTTTGTACATCTCGATATCGGTCATCAGTCTCTCCATATGGGAAATAGCTTTTTGCGCGCACAAATACATATTAATTCGTTTGCATTTACTTCTTTTAACTTATAGACGTTTAATTATTTTTCATTTTCCTTTTACTATTAACGCATGTTATATTTTGGCTGTGAACGCATTGGAAAAACACCCCGAATAATTAAATGATATTTAAAAAAATAAAGGGCGTGAATTCATTGTAGTTTACTTGGATTGTAAACAATTAGTAGCGTTTATAATGCCGCAGTCCTCCGAAAATAATTGAGTACATTTTAAAATATCATTAGTATTTATTAACGAAAACGACTTCAGTCAAACTACTTTATTTGTAACAAATACATTTAACAATGTTTACGTACTAATTTAATGTCTACTTTGTGTACGTTCTCATAATAACTTAATTTACTACTCAGGCATCACATTACTCAATTGTATTTATTCTTGCTAAATCTTTATAATTTGACAGAATTCAATTTGTTTCCTTTTGCCGTTTTTGTTGGTAAGATATTCATCAGAATCAGTTTCGCCGAAGTGTTTTCATTTAAATCGTGTATGGAATGAAACATTAGTTGTATACATTTAAACGCTTTATTTCATAGCAAATGCATGTTACTTACCCAATCCAAAATTCAGAGAAATCGGTGACCGAATGATTGGTCCTAGTTGTTGAGGATCTCCAGAAATCACCAACTGTGCACGCCCTGATTTGTCTGTCGGGTCCATCAGTCCCGTTATTGGCACGATGCATTCTGGTTCTACAGCGTGACCACCTTCGTCAATGAAGATGTGAGTGAAGTGGTTCTTTGGAAACTTGCCGGTCACCATTCTAGAGGGAACATTTTCTATATTGAGTAATTGAATGTTTTTACGGCATGAAACCATTTACATTAGTGCATTATTCGTCTTCCTTCTCATACTGTGACTTAAGTACACACCACAGTCGATCACAACAGGAATATCACACAAAAAGATTTACTCAGTGATGCAATTTTATTTCACTTGACCACAGAAGAAATGATAAAATTACGAACCTATGTTTAATTTTTTACGGTTGTAATAAGTATTGTGTGACTTAAAAGCAGACATAATCTAAATAACTTTAAAATGCTGTTTTAATGTTATATCTCAAGAATGTCAATCATTATTGTATCATTATCTCTGTGTACTTAAGTTTAAAGTGTTGATATCAATATCTTTAACAATCTATCTTAGACATGTGTGGAATACTTAAAAATGCGTTGCTACAATTATGTGAATCAAACTGACGTATGTGCATGGCGAACGAGGTAGCTATCATCAAATCTTTAACAATAAAATGACAAACTTCACATGCCAAGAATACATTACTCTATTTTTTATATGTTTGAATACGCGAAAATATGAGGTATATTTTGTTTAACTGAATGTGGTCTTGTAGCTATGTTTTTGCAGAAACATTAAGCGTGAGGATCACAATGGCCATTCCAGGACGGTGTCCAAAGTTGTAATCATATGATGTCTTATTATTAATAAATTACTATACACATGTACATTGGTCGTATTTGTATATTCTGCATTATATAGTCAATCATTAGTCACTTTAACTTAAAAAGTTTTGCAGATGGCAACACGGGGTTTTCTTGTGTTGATGTTTTCATGTTGGATTTTGTATATGTGTTAACTGAGTATACCACGCTACCGTGGAATATCAATAAAGCGTTGAGAAAATATTCCTCAGTCAGATGACGAAACACTTTGCACATCAAATGCTAAAATTAAATAATGGAAAACTAATAAGACGAGCCTGTGCGACCTTTACGCGACACCGTCATACTCAAACATATATAATCTAAACGTTTTTCTGGCATACATATGTTATACCTTCCAGACGTCATCAATGTGACAACAAGGATCCTGCATTGCTTGAGGCTGTCAACGGTCGGGTAGTAAAAGCAGGTGTTTTCATGGTCATAGTTGTGCTGATCGGAATTCTGGAGAGAAAAAATAATAAGTCGCTGGCGATTTGTTTCGCATGTTCATTGATTTTGATTAAGTTGAATATGTAAAAGCACAATACACCCACGTCTCCATTTTGACGAAATGTATTGAACTTAATTAAGTATATTTACTGATTTTCATCATTATATTGTGCATTCAGGTTTAAGTTACCCAAATGTCCGGATGCACGGTTTCATACGCCCGAGATATCGCAAACATCCTGAAAATGTCCTTCTTCATAACTGGTCCTGTCTTTAGCAGTTTACGCATGAGAAAATCAGCAGCAGTGTTTTCTGGACAACACACCAGAATGCGACTGTCGTTCTGTCCACCATACACCTTTGATGCAATAAGAACAGTCAATCACTGTGACAATATAATTAAAGTTTGAATGATGTTACTTGAAGTTTCAAAAAATAGTGTTTTTGTTAATGAAAACACACTCGTAAACATGTTGCCTTTAAATACGCTGGTTTTGTGAAGCATAATACCTGTTTGATTGCCTCAGTGATCGTTACAGTTTTACCGGTGCCCGGCGGACCAAATATGATGTACGGAGCTGGACGACTGGTTCCTTGTACAATGTTCCTCACCGCAGTCTGTTGTTCGGAATTAAGCTTCTTGTCAAAAAATGGCCTAAACACGTTCTCGTATTTAATGCACATCATAAAGGTGACGGTTCATCGTTACATAACATGGTCTACTTAACATTCCATTCAATTAGCATGGTTAAAAATAGAGTAGCCAAACGACAACATACAAATGAAACTAAGATACATAATGGGCGTACGCTCTGTTATTTAACTTATAATGAAGTATATACTTAAGGAAAATGTACACTTGGGACAAGAGTTATGCATAAACCCCAGAGACTACATAAATTGTTTTTTCTTTGAGTTTATATGGTCAAAATTGTAATCTAGATAAGCATAAAAGAAACAAATTTATCGTCAACATGTCATCTACCTTAGAACGATGTCTGGATTTTTACAGCCTTCGTCATGTTTTTCCGGAAAAAGCAAGTCCATGAAAGGGATAGCATTTTCAACTGCACGGTGCTGGACCCACATGTTGAACGGCGGAATGGTAAATTCCACATTATAGCGTTTCCCTTCCATCCACGAATTCTGCAATCTATAAATGGTCACAGACAGGCACTGGTACAATCCGATCGTGTATCTTTATGGTATGAACACGATATATTTACTTACTAAATCAAAATATTGTAATCTACATGCAATTTATTCAATAAAAGACTTATTCTTATAACTTATGTGGAGTTTTCTTATACTTTTACACTAACAATGCAAGTGTACATTCGCGTGTGTATGTCAACAACTTACTTCCTTGCAACCCCCAAATGAACATGGTGCAACTCTGTTTTATGGACGATTCCTTCGTACCGTACACGTT